>NC_030856.1:15726781-15749474 GCF_000208745.1 Theobroma cacao | reverse complement strand
TGGTGGTATATATATATATATATATATATATATATATATATGTGGTGTGCATGATAATTGATATTGTGTATGATGATTATAACCGTGTGTGTGCACGATGTGGGGGGATGCACATGCTGGTGATGGCGTGGTGAGGGAGGTGGATGATGATAGTGCCCGTGTGCACGATGTGGGGGGATGTACACGATGGCACTGACTGTGCACGATGTAGGGGCATGCACACGATGACTCTGGCTATGTACACGATGTGGGGGGATACACATGAGTTGGGTGAGATGATGGTGGTATTGGTGTTTATTTATGTATATAAGTATATATATGTTTGTGAAATAAAAGTTCATGAGTAATGGTATATGGTTGTAATGCATGTGAAATTTGGCATGATGAATCTTGAGAAATTCCCCTTTTCTTGCAATTGATCTTTATTGCAGCACCACATGGATTTTTTGTGCAAAAGAGGCCCCTTTTTAACTTAGGTGCCCTGCTTTTCGCTGCAGCGAAAATAAATCTCGCTGCAGTGAGAAACTCTCGAGTTTTGATGCAATTCCTTCACTTTGATGAAGATTTTGACCACTTTCCTTTCCTAACTGGGAAAAGTGGTAAACATCAAAGTTATATCTCTACCTCTTACCTTTCTAATGGTCAAAAAATCAGGTCAATTCAACTTTTGTAACAGGAGATATACTAGAAAAACTGAAATACATGCAAATTGACACTGTTTCTCGCTACAGCGAGAAACTTTCTGTTTTGGCCACCCGAATCTCATTGCAGCGAGAATGAACTTCACTACAGTGAGAAACTTGCTGCCATGCTTGCTACCTTATTTGATTTTGACATATTTTTCACCCATTTAACCTCATGGGTTGATTTTGGGTTTTTGCAACACTATGAGGTTATTAATCAAAGTTTGGAATGAGGGGTTTTTAGTAAGAAATTAAATTAATTGCATTGTTTTTGATACAAGTGCATCATGATTTCCAAATTCTTCCTATTGATTGCTTGTTCCCTTCTTATGTTTACTCACTAAGTTTTATACTCACGTTTCTAAAATTCATGTTTTCATATTGGAGGCAGTTGGGACCTAGATTGTGTCGCACACATATGCTCGCCTTCTTGGTAGGTACTATGGCACCTCAGTAGCTGTACCCTCACCCACGGTCACTCCACTGACGGTCAAGGGTCATATGATTATGTATACATATAAGTAATGTAGACGACTCAGATTCATGTTAGAAAAATCAAATATGTATATTTGATTACTGAAGCCACTATGAGGTGGCAAATGAGTGATACTATGTTAGCACAATACAATTGTGAGTATTAGGTTACTATAAAATGTTATTGAAATATTTTTAGTTGAGAATTACAATATGGGTTTGAGAAATGATGGTTTGGAATGAAGATCGAGATTGCATAAATAGGCTTGCTTGGGCTTAGTGGGCTATGCCCATTGGACTCATGCACCGGTTATAGCCTGAAATTTAGGTTGTGACAGAAATTCAGGCCAAATAAAATCCAAGGGGCTTTCACTATCGCCGAGAATATCCACTCATGCCACATTGCACATTAAATTGAACACATTGACAACACTAAAGTTTTCATTATTCATTTCAATCATATATTATAATCATAAACTTTCTATCACATATACATATAGAAACATATATACACATGTACACCACCCCACTTCATTCATAGTCATGTGCACTCCCTACTCGCACATTTCCATATCATCATCATCATGTGCACTCCCTACTCGCACATAGCGGGGTCATCATCAGCTCATGTGCACTCCCTACATCCACACACGGCTAGGATCCTCCATTGGTCCTCAGCTCATGTACAGTCCTTACATTGCACATAGCTGGGTCATCATTAGCTCATTTGCACTCCCTACATCCGCACATAGTTGGGTCATCATCAGCTCATCATTATTCATCAATGCACAACATATATTTCTATACATACATACCAATATAATATAGGAGCACACAGATTCATCCTTTTACACATTTCACATTTTCACAACATCGAGACATTTTTAACAAGGGCTTGTCCCTCGGCACACATTTTTAAAGAAAGGATAGATAAAATCATTCAAATGTTTCACCCAAATACATTTACATTTCCTAAAGCAAATTTTGAAATGCAATTTCACTCACCTAGCAACAACGAGATATTAAGTCGCTATTTGTTTGGAGCTGTCTCTAACTATTTTCACTTGCCGGTCACTCGTTATTTACTCTGGCACGCCACCACAGTTCTCTAACCTTATCTTTGCACTTCCTAGCAATAATACGAACTCAATATATTTAATTACATATGTATACGGGCAGTACTTCAATCAATTAATCCTTACTCAAATTTATATTTTTCATCCTATCATGAAATCATCTTCAATTAACTCAATCTTAATACATTTTTACCAAAATTACTTATATCCATTGCTTAGGAAATTCCTTAGATTATATCACCGGTAACTTATTTATGATGTCACGTGCCTACTTCAACCTTTCTAAATAATTTCTGCCCAAATCCATCTTATATTTCCACACATAATCCACTTATATGGCAGTAACAATCATTCTCACTTTCACTCGATTATTTTCTACTTTACATGCATCGTTATCTATCTAACTTTCAATACTTTGTTTCTCAATCCTCCATCTATAATATTCCATTTTCATTTCTTTCAAACAACACGCCATGCAATCTTAATAATTTTCAACTACCTTAGGCAAATAAATCCTTTCAACAACCATAATTCCTCACAATATTCAACTAACCATAGGCTTTAAAACATAGTGTTAAGCTTACCATTTTCCTTTTCCACTTTGAGTCCTTCATGTACCCATGGGTTTATTGGCTTACATGTTATCAATTTTTCACCAATCAAGCCAATCTTTGCTACCACAAGATATTTCTCTAAGTCACTAACTCATTTCCAAAGACTACTGAAGCCAAAAACAAGAATTCTTACCGTTCGTTGCTTGAATCACCAAAACCAAGCTATTTCTTCCTTTCTCTCTTTTTCTTTCTTCTCCTCTTAGGGTTTAGATGTGCTGGAAATTGGGGTTAAAGGTTGTAAATTTAGTGCTCAAGAAGTTTGGAGAAGGAAGGAAAAGAAAACATGGAAAGGAAAGTGAAGAAAACTTGATTTGATGGTGGATAAAGAGAAAATGGCATGGAAGCTTCAAGAATGGCGTGGAGCATGGATGAAGAAGAAGAAAAATCTGGTGGGGGAAAGGATAAGGTTAGTCTTGGCTTAAAAAAATAGAGTCAAAGCTTCCTTTAGAAGCTTTGACCAAACTTCACATAAAATTACCGTTTTGCCCTTTTTGTTTCCTTCCATTTTAATTTAGTCCTCCCAACACTCATTTAACTCCAATCTCCTTCTATTACCTTCTTCTACACATGTACAAACAAAGTATGAAGTTTGTACTCCAAGACGGTGTCCCCATAATATTTAAAATATTTATTTGCCTGCGTTGTCTTTACTTAATAAAGACACGTGGCCCCATTAACGTCATCTTTCTCCAAAATTGTCTCATTCTTCTTTTCCCCCACTTAGATTGACCATAAACTCATTCTTCATGGAAAATTTTGACACTGAATAAAATATTAATATTTTAATATTATTTTATTTCAAAAATTTCATCTTGTCTCCTCTTGTCCCCTTGGTACCCAAAATACCTTATTATGCCTCAACTGACTTCCTAATCACTGTTTATCTCGTAAATTCTTCTCTGATAAAAATATTATTATTTCCTCCTGTGCAAAATATTTTATCCTAAACTATTCCTTTCATCTTTCATCATTTCTAAACATTATAATTAACCTCAATTGGCATCCAATAAGCTTTATTAGTCACCATATCAAAGTACAGGGTATTATAGTCGTCAAGCCCGGCTCTGCAATGTTTATTATGCCATTCCTACATAAGAATGCATGTTTGCTTACTTGGGTATCTCGAAAATCGTTAAAGGACGACAATGTACCAAATGGTACAACTAAGTTGATTTAAGCCTCAAACTAGTCCAAATAGAGATTTTAAGATGAAATTGAGAATTTTAAAACCCCAAAAAGACTTAAAATGGTGATTCGAAGTTCGAGGATCGATTTGAAATCAAATTGGAATTTTCATGACCTAGGGGCAAAATGGTCATTTTGCTACCCAAGGTTAAGATGTGAGTGTTGGATGAAATTTTTTACTAAGATTGATCATTTGGAGTATAATTTGAGTTTGAGAAGTGAAAAATTTTAATTTTGACATTTTTCCGAGCATAGGGGTAAAATAGTCATTTTGCTACCCGAGGGCAAAATTGTAATTTTACACCACCCAACACTTGTCCAGCACATGGATTTTTTCCAATATTATCATGGGTAATTGAGGAAATTTATATGGTGGAGAGAGATTGCTTTATGGATAAGTATGATACATGAACCAATGGAATGGTGACACATGGCAAATTTTTATCCATTTATTATTTTCCTCATAAATTAGCACAAAACCAGCCCATTTCTCATTCTTATGGCCGACCAAAGCAAGAACAAAGGAAGAAAAGGAAGAACAAAACCCTAGGTGGAAAAATTCAAGGGAAAAGTGTGAAAATTAAAGGAAACAAGTGAAAAAAAGGTAAGATTTTTCAATTAAGCTTGAGATCTCTCTTTCTTTAGCATTTTTTCTTATTTTCCATGGTTGAATCACATGAAATCATGATGGGTCACTTGCTGGCTGAACACTTAGAGAGAGATTTTGATGGTTGTTTTGGTTAGATTTTAAGATATTCTATTGTTTTTAGTTAGTTAGTGATGTGTAGTATGAAAAGCCAACAAGAAAAATTCCCTTCCTCCCATCACCCATTATTGGCCGAATTCTCCATGTAGAATATTGATGATGATTTTGATTTTATTTCAAGTGATTTGGTTAGGAATTAGTGATTTATGGTGTGAGAACCAAGCTTGAAAAATTATAGTGTTGATGCACCAACCATGGCCGAATTTTCCAAGAGAAAATGTGAGGATGATTTTGTCATATTTTAAGTTATTTAACTTATGTTTGATGGTTTGGAGAATTGGAAGAAAAATGGAATTATTGGAGTTGAATTGGACATATTGACCAATTAATCGAGTGATAGATTGAATTAGGCCAATATCATTTTATTTAGGTACACAATTGAATTTGTGTAGAACACCATGTTTAGACGATAATCTGAACAATTTACATCCCATTTCATGCATTAGTATAAAGCCTGAATTGGTTTTATAACAATTTAGCACAAATGTAGTAAATGGCTTATTGTGCATTATGTCTAGATGGTGAGCATTCTGGCAAAAGTAAAGAGATAGTACTTGAGGATCAAGAATCAAAGTACTCGGAACTTGATTTCTATTACAGTGAGTAACCTTATTATCGTCTTAATTATCTAAAGTAGTTTTTATTCATTTTTGTGATTTTATGGAAAATGAGTTTAAATGGTAAATCTTTATGTTTTATAGACAAAATGTGATTAAATGAAATGATTTTATAAAATTGACTTGAAATTGAAAGATGTTTTGAAAATGGAGTATTTGGAGACTAATTGTTGCGTTATAAATCATGGTTTAAATTGAATGGCTTATGATAATATTGGCATGAATGGTTGGATTTGGTAAATGTGCTGAAAAAGTATGAATTATTGATTTGCCTTGAGAGGCTGTAAAATAAAATAATTGTCATGTCATGCTGTTGAATTTTATTGAATTGGTGGGTTATAATTGGTCATTGCAGTGGACGAGTTCTGTGGACCATCCTATTAGAGGGGCATGGTAACCCTATTATATCCATACCTCAGTATGAGAGGCGCGGTTGGATAACTCCTAAGGTTAAGACTTTAGAGTTCACTTCACTCTAAACCACCACGTGAGGGTGAACTCAGCCAACGCCAAGGAATGACTATGTTTTCAAAATAAAAACATGATTTATGCATACATAACTTTTTAACAGCCTTGGAGGACTCGGTTGGGATAGCCCTTGGCCAAGGCATCCCTGATAACTAAGTATGAGAATTATTTTGGCACGAGCCAAACTTTTCAAGAAATCATAAGCCTCGTTGTTTTTTTTGGTAAAATGAATCTATTTTATCTTATTAAAATGAGTTCAAAATGCTGAGAATTATTTTTATGCTAATCTATTTTATCTATCTCCATTTACTCAGTTTTAGATATTGTAGATGGTATTTGTTTACTCATTGGGATTATATAATCTCACCACCCTCCTTTCCACCCATTTTAGGCTCAGGATAGTTGGTAGATAGCTCACTTTGTTGAGGGCTACAGTTTGACTTGCATCCTTAAAAACTGTAGGTTTACCGCTTTTGATACTTTTGATCGTTCGTGGGCCCATGTGTCATTGTAAATTAAATTTTATACTTTGGTTATCTGTATTACAGTATGTATGAATTTATTTAGCTTTTACACTACAAAAAATTATTTATCGATAACTCTATAAATGTTGTTTTATAAGAAAATAGAATATTTTATTGAATATTTTTATTATATTCAAATAGTTATAATTTCACTTTCAATGAATGTTTTAGAAATCTAAACTTATTTTTTATTATGAAATATGTGTTTTCCACTTGCATACTACATTTTTAGCTAGTTTCGAGATTTTTTAGGAAAAATGACCAAAATGCCCCTATGAGACAGAAATCATTTTTGTTATTGATTTAAGTTGGAAATAGCTTAAAATCTTTTAGAACATGATATTTGGCAACGGTTACTCACAAGGGAAATGAGAAACTGATATTAAAGCCTTGCGGGGTTCTAGTTGACATTCCGGGTAATGAGTGTTGATCGAGACACCGCGACGGTTGTCACGGGCTCGAAGGTTGTACCGGGTCATGACAATAGTCTCCCCCACTTAACTAGAATTCGTCCTTGAATTCATGTCGATGTCGAGTTATCAATCTCACACCATGATCTTATTCCATTTCTCTTTTTATAGGGAATTTCGATCTATTCACCTCGTTTACCTCAAGTTCAACTTGAATACTTCACTTATGTCTATTATTATCCTTTAGAATCAGATCAGCAGTACCCTTCACAATCATAATATCTTATATTGAGACTCCAAGCATGCCTCTATCACCATCATTAAATTTGAACCATACTCCATCTCAATCATACCGATTTTGATCACATATTATACTTATGTATACTTAATCACCATTTTATTGTTTCTCTCCTTGCCAAGGTTCTCGACATTCATTCATTCATCTTATCCCCATACACTATTATGTAGCCTATAACATTATAAACATGCCATATTTATTTTTGTACATAGTCTCAATGTTGAGAAAGGCTAATGCCTTCAATTATTTCTACATACTTCAGGTTTGTCTTGCATTTACACCATATACTTCAATTATTCCCTCGCTATGGACTACATTTCTTTAATCCCATTCTCTGATTATCTTTTCTAAAATTTCTTATATCATCATAGTTCAACTTCTATTGGGACTTCTTGCCGTTGTACTATTTATACAACTCATCAATACATGAAGTTCAAATCTCCAATTACTGAGAACAATTCTTCACCTTAGTTAGTCAAGTCACCAGTTTCACATATACATGTGTACATGCATTTTCAAATGTCAATATCCCTTGTTACGCATAGGGATCCATGTGTTCACGTGCCTTGGACTACATTTTCCTTAATTCATCTCTATCCCTATCCAAGATTCAATATAATAATCCTCATAGTGCAGGTCAACATTCTTGTTATGCCTATGCACAACTTCATATCGTTCATATCATTTCCAATTATATGCTTGAGTTTCACCATACTATTTATCCTTGCATCACAATGTCATTAATCACATCTCACTTGCTAAATGTCATTTGCATTAAATTGTAATTCGGTATTCGTATATGCTTTATAATCTCGTTGATCTTTCAAAGGTTTATCTTTATTATCATTGCATCTTATGCAATACCACAATCTCTAAAAGTCATCCTTGTTTCTCAATTATTCTTATACATTATATCCTTGTTGCATTTCAACTTTAATGAATCACTTAAAACTTAAACTCATTTGAATCGTGCATGCCTTAAGCATTTTTGAATTCCAATTCCATACTACCTTAAGAAGTTTTCATTATTGGACTTCATTATCCAAATTCTCTTCGATCATCCTTTGTTCTATTCTTTCATACTAATATGACATCATTTTGCCCGGACCAATCTGCAGTTTGTATTTGAAACTACAAGACTTGAAACAAGGTTCTCCTTAAGTACTTTTCAACGTCAATATGAATCTCACTTTCAGCTTATGACTTTTTCTTTGTAACCACATAACTTAATGCTTGCTTTCACAAGATCCACAACAGAACTACTCTTGAGTATTTCCTTGGTGATACTTATCTTAAACTCACGTTTCACCGCATGTGATCACTTAAATCGTGACTTAGCCGTTAGGCTCCTCATCAAGTTTCAAAAATCCCACATTTTATACTTGCTGTGTATGATTGGTAATTCCTTCTCAAAAAGGTTTGTGCATTCCCGAAACACTTAGTCTCTTATGTGCTCCTTAACATCCCGAGCATGTCATTCTATAGGTATGCACTTATTCTTAAAGATATATAAATACGTACTCGTCCATTCAATCTTCAAATTGTCTTCATAGGTTTCTAGTGTGCCACATAATTAGCCTTGCATTATTACTATTCCTTTTCATTTAGCTGCTTCAAGATAAGAATTGAAAATTCTCATAACGATATTCTGGATAATCCCATTTGCTATACCACTCTTGTAATCCTTCATTCACACTTTCATTACTTGGTATTGACATCCCTTACCCATCTCTCATATATTCATCTAACTCTTCGCTCACTTTTTCCTTAGCCTTTAACAAGGCTTAATCTCTCATCTCCCTTATTTCTTAGAATTTGACATTGGTCAACATATTATTCATCCTAATACTTCACATGGTATCTTATCTCAATGTAGTCATCTCAAGAATCTTTCAACTTCCTTTTTTTTTTCTTTATATACCCCTAAACAAGGCAATAAAAAAACTTTTCAATTCCTTCATGTAAACATTCTCTAGAACATTTAAAACTCCCATCTTCCTCATGCATCCAAGACATGAAGTGTCCCTAGCGCTGCGACGCTGGACAGTCAGTGCTGCAGCGTCGCGGTTGCTGGACATGGAATAGTTCCAACGCTGCAGCACTAAAGAGTTAGTGCTGTAGCACTGTGGCTACTAGAAATTTCTTCCATGAATAAGTTCTTCCATCTTTAAAGTTACTACAGGGATCATGCTCAACCATTTGGCTTTCCTCCAGGCCTATCCCACATTTTCATGACCATGCATATCTTTTCTTTTGCTTATAATATGCACTAAGTAGAGTCAATTTTTTCAAACTCATTTTATCCTTTAACATTTATCTTCAACCAATAAGTCCCACCTTAGGACAATCTTGCCATATTGTGCATCAAATTCTCAGTATATAATACCACACACAAAATTATTCACCATTTATGACATTCTATAATTCCTTAACATTCACAATTAATTGTTTTTCTTGTCATGTAACTCAAATAGTTTTCTTGACTTTCAGTACAAATGACCATGAAAATAGTTCATCTTTCTCCACGCTCTACATTCACAATCTTTATTAAATCAATGTTTCACCTTTTCCCAAGTTTCATATTTGTGCCCAATTATTACCTCATAATATCATGGCATCATTTTGTAAATCCTTTCAAACTTAAATTTTACAATCCTTGACTTAATCACATCATCCATTCTAAGTGTCACCTATATCGTCATTGATTTCTCCCATATCCTTCCAAATTGTAATTGCAACTAGGATTTCAAATTTCACCTTTCCACGATTAATTGGTAATCTTTTGTCAGGTCTCGTAGTTGTTTGTACCATTAATGACTTTCTACGTCGATCCTTAATAATTATCCAAGGTGACCAACGACGCCACGAAGTTGAATATCCTCCCTCAATCATTATATCTCTAATATATCTCTATCGTATCAAAGGACTCCAATACGAATCAAGTCATTAAAACAACTACTTCATAATCCATTTAAGTCATACAAAATAAAAGCCAACTCTTAACTCCTTTGTATAGATAACTACTACTATTTCCCTTACACCGCATCTGTCTAGACTTAAAGTGATACGAACTTTAACCAAAATATTATGTGTCTTTAGGATCCTCGTCGCCTCGATCCAGGCACTTCGATGGATCCTTTTTCGGGTCCTTTCCCATCTCTTGGGATTTTTCCATTTTATCCTTAATCCGAGCTTGTTGCTACCTTCGAAATTCCTCCTTACTAACAGGTGCAGCACCTCTCCCACAATCAGAAGGGAAGTGTCGAACAACAGATACAGATACTTTCCTAGGACAATAATTACTGATCGTCCTTTTTCTAATCTTGTTCGTGTTCTTTTTTGTCTGGTCGATTTCATTACACACCAATCTTGCAAGACTACCCAGGCTTTTAAATAATGGTTTACCTCTCAGGGAAACCGATCCACTCAAAAATCGGGTCAGGTTACTTGTTACGTTTTCACCCTCGGGCACATATCGGCTCCGAGCAGTGGAATCTAGCGATCCTTTGCTAGGTACTATAAGGGGTATCGAGACTACCGTCTTTTCTAGACGTGGCATGTGCAACCGACGCACGTCCACCTATACGCAACCAAGTATTGATTACTCATCCATCTATACATCATAAAAATAGGTAGGTTTCTAATGAAGTAGGGGCCCATGTAGCCCCTTGTCCTTGATTTACATTGCGCACCCACAATCCAAGGACAAGACTTTACACGGACTCCAACAACTCCGCTGACCACACAGGAATCCCTAGGATTCAACTAAACCCAGAGCTCTGATACCAACTTTGTCACAACCCAAATTTCGAACCATGATCGACTCAAAGCCCCAATGGGCTCAACCCACCATGCCCAAGCAAGCCTACTTACAGGATCTTATACATTAATCCATATTCCTTTAGAATCCAAAATTCTTAATACTCAATTATAATTCTTTTGAAAATAATTCATAAAACCCAGTCATGCATTCATAATGGCATCATCAACCATTATATACATATATAGAATAACAAATGAACCTTAATCTTTCACATCAAATATCCATATACACATAATTAGACCTCGACCATCAGCAGAGTGACTCTGGGCACGATTGATAACACTTAGTGGCACGTTAAACCTACCGAGCAATGTATAGGGAAGAGCACCTCGTCCTAGAATCCAATCACCTTTAACTTAGAAAACCTAAAACATGAATTTAAAAAAAAACGTGAGTACAAATTCAGTGAGTGAACATAGAAGGGGAACAAGTAACATTAAGGAAGGTTTAGAAAACATGATGTACTTGTTTCAAAAACAATGCAATTGAATTAATTTCTTACTAAAAACCCCTTATTCAAACCCTTGGTCGCTTAGTCACTTGATGACAAAAAACTCATGAACAATAAAGAAGTTGAGAAGTAAAAACTCTTTAGTAGAATCCAAGCAAGTTAAGCATAATAGATTGACTCTCACCGCAGCGAAAAGGCATTCTCGCTGCAACAAAATTCTAGCCAGATAAAATCCAAGGGGTTTTCACTGCCACCTAGAATATCCACTCATGCCACATTACACATTAAATTGAACACATTGACAATACTTAAGTTTTCATTATTCATTTCAATCATATATTATAATCATAAACTTTCTATCACATATACATATAGAAACATATATACACATGTTCACCACCCCACTTCATTCATCGTCATGTGCACTCCTTACTCGCACATTTCCATATCATCATCATCATCATCATGTGCACTTCCTACTCGCACATAGCGGGGTCATCATAAGCTCATGTGCACTCCCTACATCCGCACATAGCTGGGTCATCATCAACTCATCATTATTCATCAATGCACAACATATATTTATATACATACATACCAACATAATATAGGAGCACACGGATTCATCTTTTTACACAATTCACATTTTCACAACATCGAGACATTTTTATCAAGGGCTTGTCCCCCGACACACATTTTTAAAGAAAGGATAGTTAAAATCATTCAAATGTTTCACCCAAATACATTTACATTTCCCAAAGCAAATTTTGAAATGCAAGTTCACTCACCTGGCAACAACCACAGTTCTCTAACCTTATCTTTTCACTTCCTAGCAGTAATACGAACTCAATATATTTAGTTACATACGTATACGGGCAGCACTTCAATAAATTAATCCTTACTCAAATTTATATTTTTCATCCTATCATGAAACCATCTTCAATTAACTCATATCTTAATACATTTTTACCAAAATTACTTATATCCATTACTTACGAAATTTCTTGTATTATATCACCGACAACTTATTTATGATGTCACGTGCCTACTTCAACCTTTCTAAATAATTTTTGCCCAAATCCATCTTATATTTCTACACATAATACACATATATGGAAGCAACAATCCTTCTCACTTTCACTTGATTATTTCCTAATTTACATGCATCATTATCTATCTAACTTTCAATACTTTCTTTCTCAATCCTCCATGTAAAACCCAACCCTATAAACACATGTCATGACATACATGCATTGAGTAGCATGTTATTCGCTAGGAAAGTCCCTAAGAATAGATGAAACCCGGTATTGTACCTAACGGTACACTTGAGTTGATTTAACCTCGAATTAGTTCAAATAGGAATCGTAGGATGGAATTTAATATTTTATAGTCCAGGAATGACTAAAAATGATTGCTTGGAGTTCAAGGGTTCATTTGGGGAAAAATTGAAAATTTTGATGTTTAGGGGCAAAATCGTCATTTTGCCACTTAAGATAATAATTTGATCATGGAATGAAATTTTTGACCAAGATTAACTATTTGGAGTATAATTTAATGATAGGAAGTGAAAATGTTTAATTCTGGTGATTTTTGGAGTGTAGGGGCAAAATCGTAATTTTGCCACCCACGGACAAAATTTGAGATTTTGAGAGAATTTAGATCAAATTTGACAAATTGGAGAATGGTATGAGTATAAGGGATGAAAAATATGTCTATGGGCAATTTTTCAGTTTTTGGGGCAAAAATGTAATTTTTGACTTTTACGGGGGCAAAAGTGTAAATTTAAAAAATTACTCCACCAAGACTTTGGATAAGTCTGAGAATTTTATCTAAGCTATGGATATGTGGGACAAGTGTATGGTGAAAATTTGGAAACAAATGGATGGCTAGAATTTAAGGAATTAATAAAATATTAAAAAAATGAATAAAATAATATTTTATTATTTTAGCCTTCAAAAAGGTCAAAATTTTCAGAATTCTCATCTTCTTCAAGCCGTCCAAACCAGGAGAGAAAAGGGGGAAAATAAATAAGAACCCTAGCTGAAAATTTTGGGGAAAATCAAGAGAAATCAAGAAATCAAGCATTAAAAAGGTAAATTTCATTGATTTTCCTTGTGATTTTCACTACCCATGCATTTTTTGTCATTTCCATACAAAATTAGAAAGTAGGTATGGACACCCATGCTGGCCAAACCTCCATGGATGAGTTTTGAGCTTGAGTTTTGGTTGATTTTAATTGAATTAAGTGATTTTAGTTAGGTTATATTGTAATATAGCAAAAATAAGCTAGAGAAATAATTTTCTCCCATTGAAACCCATTATGCCAAATTTTCCAGGGGAATATTGGCTGCTGATCTTGATGTTTATTTGAGGAATTATGATGAATAATGATGAATTATGAGCCTAGAAAAATAATGGGAATTTTCGGAGCAAAAATACGAATTTTTACCCATTAGGGGTATTTTCGTAATTTGCTACCGAGACTGATAATTTGCACCACACTGGGGGACATTAAGTCAATTTGGGTGCATTTGAGGTATAGAAACTGAAAAAAATTAATTTAGAGCAATTTATCGGGTAAAGTGCCAAAAATAGGTTAATATCGCGTTTAAGCCATTTTAGGCTATTGCATTTCATACCATGCATTAACATAGGATTTAAGTAAGTTATATAGTGATTTATCATCAATGTGGCGAATTATGTAATTTTTGCAATGTGTCTAGGAGGAGAGCCTTCCGGTATAGGCAAGGAAGTCGTACCCGACGAACAGTAATCGAGTGTCACGACCCGAAACCTCCCTCAGGCCCATGACAACCGCCGCGACGTCTCGATTGACACTCATTATCCGGAATGCCAATCGAATCCCCGCAAGGCTAGCAAATCAGTTTCTTGCCTTTCCTGTGAGTAATCGTTGTTAAATATCGAGTTTTAAGAAAATATAAACTTTTTTAGATCGAAAACAATCAAAATAAAATTTTTGCCACATAGGGGTATTTTGGTCATTTTTACCAAAAAATTTTGAAACCTGATAAAGAAACAACGTATGGTAGAAAAATATCCATTGCCAATTAAAAATAAATTTTTGTAATCTAAATCATTCATTTAGAGTGAAAAGTTGGCTAATTAAACTAAATAAAAATATTTGATAATATATTTTATTTTCTTATAAAACAATTTTTATAGAACTATACATAAATAATTTTTTTAGTGTGAGAATAAAATAAATTCATACATACAATAATTTACAAAGTTATAATGTACAATAATAATTACAATGACAAGTGGCCCATAAATGCACCCAGTATTGGTGATAGTAACCTACTGTTTGTAGGATAGAGGGGTCAACTGGAATCCTCGACAAAATTGGATATCTAAAAGCTACCACAGGCCTGGAAAGTTTGGAAAGGAGGTGGGTGATATTTTGCAATCCCAATGAGTAAACAGGCATTATCATAAATATCTAAAGGCAAGTAAAATGGAGGCAAGTTTAAACAACAAATCACAAACCATTTCATAAGGTTTTCAATTTCTTTCTTAAACCGTAAAACATTTGTAATTTACCAAAACAGTTGTCAAGGCTTATAACTTTTATTAAAAACATGGCTCATGCCAAAATCTAGTCCTTAGGGATACCTTGGCAGAGGCATCTAACCGAGTCTGCCAAGGTTGTTAAGATATTTACATGTTAAACACATTATAGTTTTGAAAACAAGTCGTTCCTTGGCGTTGGCCGAGTTACACATTCACGTGGGGGTTCGACGTGAAGTGAACTCTAACACTATCTCGAGAGTTACCCTCCTCGCCTCTACAACCGGAGTAACTATGAAACCGAGTTTACCGTGACCCTCTAATAGGCAATCCACAGAAACCCGTTACTGCAGTGACTAAACCCACAAATTTTAATAAAATTTCGACAGTATAACGTGGCTTTTATTTATTTATCCAGCCTGCATAGTAAAAGACAGCTTACATTCTATTCCCAATGAAATTATAAAATATAGCCACATATACTCATATATCATAAGCCATTCACAAGAAAATATATTTTTCAAGACAATTGGTAGCCTCCAATTACTCAATTTCATAATCAACACAATATATTTTTATTTGTCACATTTATTTCTAAAACATCAAAAATCTGGTTTTAATCTCATTTTCGTTTCATAAAATACATAAAGAGCATTTAAAAATAAACTCTAGATAATTTACAATAATAATAGGTTTACTCACAGTTTGTACAGATGAAATGCTTCCTAGGTGCCCTGATCACTGTTGGTCGGGTACGACTTCCTTGCCTTTATCGGAAGGCTCTCCTCCTAGACACATTGCAAAATTTACCCAATTCACCACATTGATGCTAAATCACTATATAATTGACTTAAATCCTATACTAATGCATGGTATGAAATGCAATAGCCTAAAACGGCTTAAACGCGGTATTAACCTATTTTTGGCACTTTACCCAATAAATTGCTAACGCGCTCCATTTTATCTCTAAATCATCCCATTCTCTCTCCAACATTTCTAACCATTAAATATTAGTCAATAACCTTCTAAAATCACCAAAATCAGTTCACTTTCCTCCTTGGAAAATTTGGCCAAAAATGGGACATTAACTCGGTAAATTTTCTACTTTGATTTTCTATCACATTTAATCATTTTTCATCATTTTCTCTTCATTTCTCTTAGAATAAAAATCAGATCATCATCATTGTACCTCATTGCAGATTCAGCCAAGGGTGGGTATTGTGAAAATTTAATGCTTTCTTGCCCAATTTAATTTCTAAACACATTTAACTAACTAAAACTATCAATTTAACTAAAAATCAAAACCTAAAAATTTCAATTTCTCCTCCCGTGAAATTCAGCCAGCCCTTGATGTCACTTTTAGATCTCTCTCCTCAAGCATGCTAAATGGAAACAAAGGCATAGGAAAGGTAGAAATCAAGCTAAAGGCAAAAAATCTTACCGTTAGACGCCTAAACGGGCGAAAAATGCGAATTCCACTTTGAATTTTCTTGTTTCTCTTTGGTTTTTCTTTTTTTCTTCCTTTCCTCTCTATTTTCTCTCTTGTTCTCCCTTATGGCCGGCCATCACTTAAAATGGGGTTTAAATGGGCTGACGTTTCATTAAAATAATATTAAATCATTAAAAAGTGCCATGTGTCACTTTCCCATTAGCCCATTTTTAAAATTTTGTCTTTTAAACTTCAATTTTTCACCACTTAACGTACCATAGTTGTTCATACCAAAAATAAATAAATCCTATGATTTTGACAAGTTTTGGGTGGTGAAAATTACGGTTTTTACCCCGAGATGATAAAATTATCGTTTTGCCCTTACGTTCCGAAAATTACTGAAATTGAAAATTTTCACTTCCTATCATTAAATTATACTCCAAAAAGTTAATCTTGGTCAAAAATTTCACTCCATGATCAAATTATTATCTTAGGTGGCAAAATGACGATTTTTGCCCATGAACATCAAAATTTTCAATTTTACCCCTAATGAACCCTCGAACTCCGAACAATCATTTTTCGTCATTCTTGGACTATAAAATATTAAATTTCATTCTACAATTCCTATTTGAACTAGTTCGAGGTTAAATCAACTCAAGAGTACTGTTAGGTACGATACCGGGTTTCGTCTATTCTTAGGTGCTTTCCTAGCATAATAACATGCTACTCAGTGCATGTATGTCATGACATGTGTTTATACAGTCGGGTTTTACATCGGGGCACCTAGAAAGCATTTAATTTGTACAAACGGTGAGTAAACCTATTATTAGTGTAAATTATCTAGAGTTTATTTTTAAATGCTCTTTATGTATTTTATGAAACGAAAATGAGATTAAAATGGGACTTTTGATGTTTTAGAAATAAATGTGACAAATAAATATATTATGTTGATTATCTGAAATAAGAAACTTTTGATTATGAAATTGAGTAAATGGGAGGCTGTTAATTGTCTTGAAAAATATATTTTCCTATGAATAGCTGATGATATATGAGTATAAGTGGCTATATTTTATAATTTGCATTGGGAATTTATGCAAGCTGTTTTTTACTATGCAGGCTGGGTAAATAAATAAAAGCCACGTTATATTGTCAAAATTTTATTAAAATTGGTGGGTTTAGTCACTGCAGTGACGGGTTTTCATGGACTGCCTATTAGAGGGGTACGGTAAACACGATTATATAGTTACTTCGGTTGTAGAGGCGAGAAAGGTAACTCCTGGGGTAGTGTTAGAGCTCACTTCACATCGAACCCCCACGTGAATGTGTAACTCGGCCAACGCCAAGGAACGACTTGTTTTCAAAACTAACATGTGTTTAACATGTAACTATCTTAACAACCTTGGCGGACTCAATTAGATGCCTCGGCCAAGGTATCCTCGAGGACTAGTTTTTGGCTTGAACCCTGTTTATAATAAAAGTCATGATCCTTAACAACTGTTTTGGGTAAATTACAAATATTTTATGATTTAAGAAATAAATTGAAAACCTTATGAAATGGTTTGTGATTTGTTTTTTAAACTTGCCTCCATTTCACTCGTCTTTAGATATTTATAATAATGTCTGTTTACTCATTGGGATTGCAAAATCTCACCCACCTCCTTTCCAAATATTTCAGGCTTATGGTAGCTTGTAGATACCCGATTTTGTCCAGGATTCCAGTTAACCCCTCTATCTCACAAACAGTAGGTTACTATCTCCAACACTTGACGTATTTATGGGCCACTTGTCATTGTAATTATTATTGTACATTATAACATTGTAAATTATTGTATGTATGAATTTATTTTACTTAAACGTGTTTCTATAAATATTATTTTCTATAAAAATGCTATATTTTAATCAATATTTTGAATAGTAATATTTGTCTATAAATCCTTTTAAAATAATTTTGTCTTTTGATTTACTTGAGCCGGAAATGATTGGTAATTGTTTAAAACAGAATGTTTAACAGCGATTGCTCACAGGAAAGGCAAGAAACTGATACGTAAGCCTTGCGGGGTTCCAATTGGCATTCAGGGTAATGAGTGTAAATCGGGATGTCGCGGCAGTTGTCATGGCTCGAGGGAGGTTCCGGGTCGTGACACTCCATCTACAATATTCCTTTTTTATTTCTTTCAAACAACATGCCATACAATCTTAATAATTTTCAACTAGCTTAGGCAAATAAATCCTTTCAACAACCATAATTCCTCACAATATTCAACTAACCGTAGGCTTTAAAACATAATGTTAAGCTTACCGTTTTCCTTTTCCACTTTGAGTCCTTCATGTACCCATGGGTTTATTGGCTTACATGTTATCAATTTTTCTCCAATCCAGCGAATCTTTGTTGCCACAAGACATTTCTCTAAGTCACTAACTCATTTCCAAAGAGTACTCAAGCCAAAAACAAGAATTCTTACCTTTCCTTGCTTGAATCACCAAAACCAAGCTTTTTCTTCCTTTCTCTCTTTTTCTTTCTTCTCCTCCTAGGGTTTAGATGTGCTAGAAATTGGGGTTAAAGGCTGTAAATTTAGTGCTCAAGAAGTTTGGAGAAGAAAGGAAAAGAAAACATGGAAAGGAAAGTGAAGAAAACTTGATTTCATGGTGGATAAAGAGAAAATGGCATGGAAGCTTCAAGAATGGCATGGAGCATGGATGAAGAAGAAGAAAAATCTGGTGGGGGGAAAGGATAAGGTCGGTCTTGGCCTAAAAAAATCAAAGTCAAAGCTTCCTTTGGAAGCTTTGACCAAACTTCACATAAAATTACCGTTTTGCCCTTTTTGTTTCCTTCCATTTTAATTTAATCCTCCCAACACTCATTTAACTCCAATTTCCTTCTATTACCTTCTTCTACACATGTACAAACAAAGTATGAAGTTTGTACTCCAACACGGTGTCCCCATAATATTTAAAATATTTATTTGCCCATGTTATCTTTACTTAATAAAGACATGCGACCCCATTAACGTCATTTTTCTCCAAAATTCTCTCATTCTTCTTCTTCCCCACTTAGATTGACCATAAACTCCTTCTTCATGGAAATTTTTGACACTGAATAAAATATTAATATTTAATATTATTTTATTTCAAAAATTTTTTCTTGTCTCCTCTTGTCCCCTTGGTACCCAAAATACATTATTATGCCTCAATTGACTTCCGAATCACTTTTTATCTTGTAAATTCTTCTCTAAGAAAAATATTATTATTTTATTATTGTTTCCTCGTGTGCAGAATATTTTATCCTAAACTATTCCTTTCATTTTTCATCATTTCTAAACATTATAATTAACCTCAATTGTCATCCAATAAGCTTTATTAGTCACCATATCAAAGTACAGAGTATTATACCTTCTCTTCAACTTTGAACTTTTCTTTAATTTAACGCTTTATTCTTTTTTTTTATCATAAGTTTGCACCCCTAAATTTATTTTTTTCTATTGCAAGTAGTGGGTGTCGATATATGCCCTTAAGCAAATTGTATTGGTCAAGGAATATAATTTGTCATTTAGTGCATAATTAATCACATAAATATATGTGATAGAGGTTTTCCTTCATGTTAATGCAATAATAAGGAGTTATTAAGTACTAATTGGATGAAGCCAATGGAACATAAAAGCCTTGTAATAGAAATGTAAGGTTGTTACAATTATGAGATCACTATGCATCAAAGCCATGTTCCTAAAATTGTTCCTAGTCATTGTATTGTCAAGACATGGCATTAATAATGCTCAAAGACTGGTACAAGTTAAGCCTCTTTACTGGGGAAGTAAGTAATTAATCTCATAGATTGAAGTATATGGGATACTTAAGGATAACACGTGGGTGCTTGTTAAAGAACGAATTCACTAAACATGATCTGCTATGAGAACTCCATTTGATATTTCATTCAAGTTTCTATGGAATATGGGCTCATATGATAGTCATGCAATTAGTTCTTGCACTTGAGACTGTTCACTCCATATGTTTTTGATGATAATAAAACATTCCTCATTCATTAATATCTAACTTCACTATTTAAGTGTGTAAGATTTAATTTTATGCCCCTAACAAAGTTGTTAATTAAAGGCAAGTCAAGGAGTTTGCTAAGTTTACTGAAGAATTAATCAGTTAAGAGGGAAAGAACAAGAAATGAACAAAAACAGAACCTTAGAAACTAATTATCAAAGGACCTTAATCAGTTAAGGTATGGCTACATGATAAGTTGAAACAAAACAAAAATATGCTAATAGGTTAAGAGGTCTGGTGAATCGGTTAGAGCATAAGTTCATAGTATCTTAAAAAAAAAGTTTGAAAATAATGTTGACCGATGAAGGGAGCTAAAATGGAGAAGTTCAAAATTAAAAAATTCTTTAGTCAATTAAAGCAGATCTTAATCAGTTATGGCTGAAGGAAGTAAAGCCTTAATGAGTTAAGGGAAGAGTTAACCAATTAGAGGAAAACTACTGTGTAGAGAAGTGAAAACAAAAAGTTTCTAATTAGTTAGAGCTTGCCATAACCAGTTAGAGAAAGTCTGCTGAAGAAAAGAAGTTTGATAACAAAGAACTCTTAATCAGTTAGAGCCTCTTGTAACCAGTTAGAGCAAACAGCATAGTAGCAGAATGGTGCAAGGTAGAAAAGTAGTAATTGGTTAGAGTTGCCTGTAATTGGTTAGTCAAAGTCTATCTACCTTTTTGAAGTTAAACACTAGAGGATAAAATAATGGCTAGAAGTGCATCAGAGTTGTTTCTAACGGCTATAAACTCTCTCCAATAGAAAAATCTAACTTTTCAAGTATAAAGGAAGCTCCAACAGTCAAAAAAACAATATTTGAAGAGAGAAAAGCTATTTTGAGAAAAAAGAAAAATATTCTTCACCAAAAGCACTTGTCTTTCATTCCATATCTAGAAAAATGTTAGAGCTTAATTGTAATTTGTCTAGACTTGTAAAGGCACTTCGTTGTATATCTTTTTTTTTTTTGGGAAATTAGAGTCTGGGAAGCACTCTAAAGCTTGTTGTAAAGGATTAGAGCTTGGGTTAGAAGCTTACCTTGTAAAAGCTTAGTGGAACCTATTAATTCCACTGGTTTAGTGAAGTTGGGTTAAAAATCCTAAATTAGGAGATTAAGGTAGAGGGTGTAAGTCAAAGGGACTGAACCACTATAAATACTCTTGCATTGTCCACTTCTCTTTACCTTTCTTTACTTGGTGTCTTGTAATTTGACAAGTTCTAGTCCTTCCCTTTATCTAGTTGATTAAGTGCTTTTCAAGCTCTAAAAGGCTGAGCAAAAAATTTTTACTGCTATTCAGCCCCTCTAGCACTCAAACGGGACCAACAGAGACATCGGGTCATCTTGTATAGGGAATAACACACTTTGATTTCTCCCTTACGAGTTTGGAGGTGACCAGATGTTGAAACATGGCATTTTTTGGGTATGCCATGAAGCATGCGAAGGTGAATGAGTGGTCATGAAAGGATTCATCACCCCAAGTGATATGAGGGGCTGTATCTCATTTGTTTTCAATTCTTGATTAACTTATATAAAGCTTTTGGCCAAGGCATGATGAATTTGAGGAAATTTAGTTTCCTACATTCATAAAGTTAGTTATGAATTATGAGAACTAATATAGAATGTCATAAATAGACATTGAGCCATGCTTTATGACATATCCGAGATACTTGATGAAAGAAATGTATTGCACTGAGAAGCTTATCACAAAAAAGCTTTATCAAATTCTTTAATTAACTCTCTAACATTTGGGTGGTCATGTTGTATTGCTAGATGCCACTCATGATCTATAAATATAAAACAATTATAAAATTGATTTTGGATTAGGGTTTATATTTATTGCCAACATGTTAGAAGCTTAATAGATCACATACATTAAGTGACATGACTAAGATTAAATAAGGATAATCAATTAAGTTGGACTTAATTGGAATAGACCAAAAGAAAGTGGGAAATTAATTAAGTTTACAAGGGCTTAATTGAATTAAAATGCAACTGTTGTATCTAGGGTTACAACTTAGTCTTGCTATATAAATATGTTATGTTAGCCAACTAAGCTTGAAGCCTCCAACTACTTCTTAGCCGTTTCTGTCACGACCCGGAACTCCCCATCGGGCCCGTGACAACCGCCACGAGGCCTCGACAGACATTCTTCACCCCGAATGTCGATTGAAACCCCGCAAGGCTTAGCATCAACTTTCGCATCTCCCCGGTGAGCAACAGTTATTAAATCTCGCATTTCAAAAAAATCATAAGTCATTTTCAAATAAGAACAATAAAATATTATTTTCTGGCTCACAGGGGTATTTTCGTAATTTTT
>NC_030856.1:15715435-15724677 GCF_000208745.1 Theobroma cacao | reverse complement strand
TCAAAAATTACATTTTTACCCCAAAAATTGAAAATTTTCCGTAATGCATAATTTTCACTCCTCATACTCATTTCACACTCCAAATAATTAAATTTGATCAAAATCCTTTCAAAAATTAAATTTTTGATTTCGAGTGGCAAAATTACCATTTTACCCTTTTACTCCAAATTATAGCGAAATTAAAATTTTTCACTTCTAAACCTCAAATCTTACTCCAATAAGTCAAATGGGGCCAAAACTCTTTTCTAAAAATTCTCATTTTATCCTTAGGTGGCAAATGACCATTTTACCCCTAGATAGCGAAAATTCCGAATTGACTCCAAATTGATCCTCAAACTTCGAATCACCATATTAAACCATTCTGGGACTTTTAAATTCTTAATTTCATCATGAATTCTCTAGTTGATCTAGTTCGAGGCTTAAATCAACTTTGTTGTACCTTTAGGTACAATATCGACTTTTGTAAATTTTTTTTTCAGGACTCTCTTAGCATGCAAACATGCTATCCATCACCTGTATGTCATGACAAATATTTTATAGAGTCGGGCTTGTCATCTTCTCCCTCACTTGGATCCACCATATGATCCTTCTTCTTGACTGATTTCGACATCCGGTTAAATATTAATATTTTAAAAATTTTATCTTGTCTCCTTGGTACCTGAAATACCTTATTATGCCTCACTTGACTTCTGAATTGCATTTTATCTCACAAATTCTCCTCTGATAAAATTATTATTATTTTATTGTTATTTTCTCACTTGCGAAATATTTTATCCTAAACTACTCTTTTCGTCTTTTATCACTTTTAAACATTTTAATTGACCTCAATTTGCATTCGATCAACTTTATTTATCACTATATCAAAGTATGGGGTATTTCAGTTTCATAAAAACAAGATAAAGAAAAATAGTTTTCTCTCTTTGATAGAAATAAGATTCGACAGGAATTTTTGGTCTTTTTTGTTTTAGAAACAAAACTTGCTAACACAAGCAAAATCTTACATTTGGGAAGGTCTTATTTAGTCACTATGTGGATTACTGTTAGAAGCCAAACACTTGGGTGGTTGAAGATTTGACAAGTCTTAAAGGTGAAGAAACAAATATTTTGACTGTAGGATTTTAAATTGTTTTATTCTCTTTTTGGGTTACTTGCTTTATCATAAGTGATTTTTGGATTTAATTGGCTCTTGATTACGACATCTAAAGCAAGTTATTTAACTCTTAAACTTTTGAATGTTCATAATTAATTTGAAAATTACATGAAAACACAAACATTCACCTTGTAGGATTCGATTGTTTCTCTGATTAAATGATAGTTTATTTTTCCATTGTTATATTTTTAATTTCATGATTAATTTCATGTTTAAGCATGAGGTCGAATCCCAACAGCGGTATCAGAGCCTTTGTTTGATTTTTTCATGTAATTTGCATGCTTGATTCTTGGTTATAACCAATAGAATTTATTTGTTTGTTGATTTAGTATATATCAATTTTGAAGGCTTTCTTTAAAATTGGTTTTTTTGTTTTAATTCAAATAAGGACAGCATGTGTTTAATCCACTAAAACATATTTTAAAATGTTTAAAATCATGTTTAATTGATGGATTAATGAATGGATTAAAAGGCTTGCAAAGCCATGTTACAATCAAATAGTTTTGGGGTGTTTTGGAGACTAATCTGTCGATTATTTTTGCTAACATTGGGCAAGAATTATGAGAAGTTTTTAATTGTTAAAAAATTTAGTTTTATCAAATTAATTTATTGCATGTTTTAGCCAGACTTGATTTAGTATGAAAAAGAACCATAAAATCATGTTTTCAAGTTCCAAAATAATAAAGATTCAATGCAGAAAATTTTGGGCAGATTGGTTTTGGTGACTTAATTCCTCATGAATTTTGTATTTAATTGTTAAACACAATTACTGAAAATTTCCAACAGCTTTTTCCATGAGTTTGACTCATGATTTATGGAGTTTTCAGAGCAATTAAACGCCATTTATTTTAATTTTGGGTGATTCATAAAGAATAGGAAATTGTTCCTACTTTAAAAGTAATTCCTAAAATTAAGGATAGAATTTTAATTTTGGGTGATTCATAAAAAATAGGATATTGTTTCCCACTTTAAAAGAAATTCCTAAAGTTATGTGATAGCATTAAACTTTCCTTGAAATTTTAGTTTGACTAGAAGTTTCCAAAATTTGTTAAGTCACCATTTAGGTACCTTGAACAAGATACAATTTAGAAAACTAATCTATGTTTTAAATGTTGGAAATTAAAATGTTGTCTTAGATATATTTAGGAAGTTCACCTAAAATAAAGAGGTTTCCAAAATTCAAAGGAGTTTTAATTATGGAAAGAATTAAAATGGAAAGTTTTATTTCAGTGAATTTCTATTTAAGCAAAAGAAGTAAAATGTTTACTTCAAGTGATTCGAAAATGGGAATTTCTTAAACAGTAAATTAAAATAAAACAATACCAAATAATTTGAGTTTAGCACTTTAAGTGAGTTAATTGATGTTTTTCTCAAATAACACACAAGATCACCAAGTGATATTGAGTTTGCATTTATTTCTACACTTTTGATTGTGATTATAAAGCATGAGGATGATTATGGACTTAGACCTTAGAAGATTAGATCATGGATGGCTAAATTTATTTCTCATGGTATTTATTTTAAAATAGGCTCTGCGCACCCTACTTTATCTCTATTTTCTCTACGTTGTAAAATTCTTTTCTCACCTAACTCCCTTCGAATGTAACTCAAGGTTTCTTGATTATAGAATGTAATTAGTTACATCAAAGTGTAAAACTAGGATTGGATAAAAAAAATTTTGTTACTTGAAGAGGGAGATCCAAAGGCGCATGGAGACTCAAGGAGATTACAAGTAAAGCTTGAAGACGATATTTGTAAAATCCCCTAGGAATTTGACCAATTAATTTCCTAAATGGCTCAAGGAAATTAGAATTAATAAAGTCCATAATCCTTATAGTAGTTAGCATGGGATAGATTTATTTTTCAATATATATATATATATGATATGTGTGAAATGCAATAAATGCTGTGCATGTCAAGAACGTCAAATCAATGAGACCTTAATTAACTAATTAATAAATAAAATCCCTCATTAATATATTGAGTCAAAAAGTTGCCTTCCACCATATAACAAGATAACTAGGCTGCTATTTTAATTGGAGGTTTGTTGAGTCACTCAAGGCCAAACTTTTATATGAGTACGTTTGAGTTATTGGTGGGTCTTACTCAACTAGTACCATGTTGTTCGGATGTGTCACACATGATCACATAGTATTAAAGGCCATAGTTAGGCAAAATTTATATGATAAATTTAGACAAGGAGTTGTCACCGAACTGATCTAGGAGTTGTATACGATACAATTGGTAAGCTAAGTTACCTACCTAATTAGTTTTATTATGGCTTGTTGAGTCACTCAAGGTCATGGTGGGATGTAAAGGTGTAAAAACCCCTCCTCGGTCGCTACCGGTGTTCGAGACTTTCAAGAGAGACCCACCAAGTCCAGAACAAGCCTTTAATAGAAATTCCTGTTAATTCATTGTGTACGTTCACCAATCCATATTAATGCTTAAACCATATACTCTCGTGACATAATTTGAACAATGGACGTGATAAATCAATTGACCCTTAATCCATATAATCATAAGTGTATACATTGAAATCCAAAATCTCCAATTTAATATTTGTATCAAGACTAATATCCATTTACATATTAATAGACAGAATGCAACGACTCGACTTTTAGCAGCAGAGTGACTCGAAATGCAAGGCTAAGAGGTGTCATTACGTATGTTGCCGTAAATCTCGGTGTGCTATACAGCACACTTGAGCGATTTACTTTTCTACAAAAGGAAATAAAGGGGTGAGTCTTGCAAACTTAGTGATCATAGACTCCGTGAGCAGGGTGTAAATGGGAAACCAGAGTATAGTAGATAAATTTGAATGTTAAAAATATACGAATACATAACTATTTAAACTTAAAATAAAGATTTGTACCTTATATGAAAATAAAAAATTTTAATGCAAGATAGTTATTTCAAACCAAAAATATATCAATCTAGAGCGAATAAAAGTTTCCACGTCAAACTATTTAATAACTTCATTTGAATCAAATAAGTTCATGTATTACATTAAAACCAGTGTATGTAAAAGATTTCTACCGTCAAAATCAATTAACGTTTTACTCAAATCAAATTAGTAGAATCGCGCAAGCTCTCGTGAAATCAAGTATTAATCAAGCTTATACACAAATCACAAATTGTCTAATACACTAGGAGTTAAATCGATATCATTGTATAAACAGGGGAGCTATAGAAAATCTTATAGTTTTCACCATGCATAGAAATATGAGTTTAAGAACCCAAAGAGATGTCACTCTTAAGTGGGGAATAATAATAAAAACTCGTGGTCTCGCTACCACGTAATAACATTAAGGAGCCTCGCTCCATCGGATCCCACATGCCATGGCAATCTCAACGATGTTGGCTGACATCGGAGAAAGCAAGAGGTTGCAATCGCGCATAATATCTTGTGGCCTAGCCATGCATGTACAACATAGACCATGGCCTCAGCCATGTCTAATAGCCTGTCAGTGACCCAAAGGTTCTCTAGCTAGAGTTCACTTGTGCACAAGGGTCACACTTTTTCAATGTGACATCAGGCCTACTCTCGAATCTCCTGGCTTAATAAAACCATTTAAAAGCCAAATCGGGTTTTCAAAAGATCGTTTCAAATCACTTTCTAAATACCGCTCATGGTAGCACACTAAACCCTTTTTGTAGAACTTTGCAATGTAAAACCTTTTGTATGAAGTTAGGTGCCAAATCAGCATCGTGAATACAAAAATTCATTCATGAATGTAGATCACACAATCATTAAGGCACATTTTGGACATAAATCGTATTAAAAGGCTTGCTTCCCAATTATAAAAACCCTCTACATATATATAGCTTATATATATATATATATATATATACANTACTACATATATATAGCTTATATATATATATATATATATAGTCAAAGCTATTTTCAAAATCATGGCATCCACAATTTCCTAGAATTTTTACCAGCTCATGCTTTCCACAATTTTGCATTTAAAGTAAACCAACACGTATATATATATTTATGGGAATTTTAAAATCGACACCCCCTACTCACCTTACAATAGTGGGATACTACTTTGCTATTGACATTTCTCTTAGTCACCAACTCATTTTCAAAGATTACTCAAGCTAAAAACAAGAATCCTTACCTTTCCTTGCTTAAACCACCAAAACCAAGGTTTATTCGTCCATTGACACTCCATGGCTTCTCCTTTGATTATTGAAGGCTCCTTGAGTGATGAATCAACTCAACTCTTCAAGATGAGGGAGGAATCTCATGGGGCCTCTTGGTTTCGGGCAAACCGGTGCCTTTCCTTTCCTTTCTCTCTTTTCTTTTTTTTTTTTCCTTCTCGGGTGGAAACTTTCTAAGGCTTTCTTTCCCTTCTTTTTCTTCTTCAAATGGCCGGCATTTACTCTCACCAAGGCTTATTCCTCATGTTTCTTTTACTTTTTAATTTCTTTATTACGTTGCCACTCATTTAAACTAATCACCATGCATGCATTCTTTTTCTTTTCATTTTATTTGGCCAATTTTCAAAACCAATTACAATTCATGCACTCATTTCCTTTTTAATTTCATTTGGCCATTTTGCCACTTCAACTTCCATCCTTTACAATTGGGTCGTGCTGACATTTCTTAAACTCCAATTTCCTTCTATTTTCCTTCCTTTACATGTGTATAAACAAAATATAAAATTTACACTTCACCACGGTGTCACTATAATATTTAAATATATACTTACTCATACTAGCTTTATTTAGTAAAGACACGCGAGTCCCATTAAGATCGTTTTTCTTCAAAATTCGTTCTTACTTCTTCTCCCCCACTTGGATTAGTCATACATTCCTCCTTCATGGCTAATTTTGAAAATAGTTAAAATATTAATATTTTAATATTATTTTATTTTAAAATTCTCCATTTGTCTCCTTGGGTCCTAAAATGTTTTATTATGCCCCGATTCACTTCCAAATCACCTTTTAACCCATTAATTCATCCTCGATAAGGATATTATTATTTAATTTTATTTCCTCATGTGTGAAATATCTTACTCTAAAACATTCCTTTCACCCATCACTACTCTTTGGCATGTAAATTCACATCAATTAGCCCTTCACTTTATCGATATGGTTATGTTGATTTCTACACGAGGGTACGGGGTGTTACAATCTCCCTCACTTAAAAAGAATTTGTCCTCGAATTGACGCTAGCATCAGGTCATTTACCTTACTTTCAGATTTTATTTCGTTTCTTCCTTCATAGGGAATTGGATTTATCCATCTCATTTACTTTTAGTTCAACCTGAACACATTACACTGTTAAGGTACGTAAGTTACATTTTTTATCACCTTGAGTGGCAGTACCTTTCAACATTTCTTTTCTCTTACAACTAAGATTCCAAGCATGCCTTTAGCTCCATTGCGTACCTTAAATACATCTCAATCTTAATCATACCGATTTCGATAACAAATCATGCTTACTTATGTATACCTAATTACCACATCTTTATTTCGATTCTTGTTAAACTCTTCGAACTTCATTCATCTTATTCCCATTGACCGTTACATAACTTTATGGCATTATAATTATGCCCTATTCATTCCTATACAATTTCCAACATTAGGGGAAATTTAATCTTTCAACCATTCCTTCATACTTTAGAGTTATCTTGTATTTATGCAACTCCAATCTTCTTAATCTTTCCGTTAATTGCACGTTCAAAAGGTTCAGACTTCTACATCATTTTTAATGCAATGAAATTTACATCATATATAAAGGCAACTCACTTGCCCATCTTTTAACTTTAATTGTAAGCCCTTTCATTTACCGCCAAATTCTCTTCACAAACTCTAATTCTTCACATCTCGAAATATAGTATCATTATTATGACTTAGAATTCTTTGATCATCATTGACTAAATTGAACTTTATCTTTCTTAATCAATTTCTCCAATTGCTCGCTTGTATTAGTATCACCATTTATTCTCCATCCATTGCACTATTGCTCCAAAATTCTTCCATACCTTCATAACACATTTTCTAATGGTATCTCTTATCATTGTATTATCTTTACAACTCATCAAACTTGTTGAGTTCAAATTTCAAATCACTAAGAATAATCCTTCACTTTAGTTGGTCACATAATCAACTCCATATATACACATATACACCCATTTAAATGTCATCATTCATCACTATGCATAGGGACCCTTGCCAACCATGTTCGGATTGAATTCCCTTTTTGCTTTTCTCAATTTTGACATATCTAATTTATCCTTCCATTTCATTTCCATAAGTCATAATTAATCCATGAACATTAGAGTATAATTAATTTCCAAATTATTCTTTGGACATTTAAGTTATCATTCAACTTACATTCCACCATACTTTATCTCTCATATAATCCATATGATTTCACATCATGCCTATGCATAACCTCGCGTAATTTACATGCTTAAGCTTCTCTCTTTCATCACTTCCAATCATATGCATAAGTTTCATTATACCACGCATCCTCGCATCATAATGTCATTCACCACATCTCAATCGCTAAATATAATTTTCATCCAATTTTAATATGGTATCCGTGTATGCTTTACAATCTTATGGGTCCTTCAAAATTCATCCTTACTTGATCACTACATCTTATGCAATATCACAATTCCTAAAAGTCATCTTCATTCTCAATTACCTTTTATACTTCCAACGTATATATCCTTATTGCATTTTGATATTACTTAGTTACTTAATACTTAGGTTCATTTGAGTCATGTGCAACTTTTGCATTTTCGAATTTCATTTTCTACAATAGGACATTTTCACTAATCAACTTCATCACCAGCGTTATCTTCAATTATCTTTTGTACTATTCCTTTATACCAATATAACATCATTCCCTTTAACCATCATACGATTAGTACTTGTAATTGCAAAACTTGAAATAGGATTTTACTTAAATACTTCTCAATGTCATTGCAAGTATCCACTTCCAACTTACAACTTTCTTTTTGTAACTACACAATTTAATGCTTGTTTTCACAAGATTCATAACAGAATTCCTCTTGAGTAGTTCTTTGTAATTACCCACCTTAAGTTTATGTCTCACATCATATGACCACATAACCTAAGGTTTAATCATTAGACTTCTTAGCAAGTTCCAACTACCACATTACATCAATGTGCATATAAAATATACCAAAGTAATATTAACCATTGTCCTTGACACATGGAGTTTGGTGTATTCTTTTCAAAACTTTTATGCATTTCCAAACACTTTGTCAAACCCTGTTCTATAAAATAATTACGACGTCATTTACATGCTTAATAGAATGTTTGCATATTTAGGAAGTTTGAGGAATCGTTAAAAGACGATATTGCCCATAATGGTACCATTAAGTCGATTAAGCCTCGAACTAGTTCAAATAGGAATTTTAAGGTGAAATTAAGAGTTTCACAGTTTAGGGATGACTCAAAATGGTAATTCAGAGTTCGAGGATCAATTTCGAGTCAAACTGAAATTTTCACTATCCAGGGGTAAAATGGTCATTTGCCACTTGAGGACAAAATGAAAATTTTTAGAAAAGATTTTTTTTGGCCTCATTTGACTTATTGGAGTATGATTTGAAGTTTATAAGTGAAAAATTTTAATTCCGGTGTAATTTGGGGTATTGAGGCGAAATGATAATTTTGCTACCTCGGGGGCAAATCGGTAAATTTTCACCCCCGACACTTGTCAATACCAAGGGATTTTATTCATCATGGAAATAGATAAACATGAGAAATGTGTGGTGAAGAATTAAAGAATTAAAAGTCAAATATTTAAAATTTGAACCAATAAAGAAATGCCATGTGTCATGTTTTTATTATTTTATTATTTATTTATAAAAAGGCAAAAAATCAGCCCATTTCTCCCATAGTGATCAGCCAAACCAGAAGAGAAGAGAAACCAAGGAAGAACAAACCCTAGGTGGGAAAAATCAAAGAAAAAGTGTTGGAATTCAAGGATTTGATCAAGCAAAGGTAAAATTTCTTTGATTTTGCTAGTGATTTACCTTACCCATGCATTTTCCCTTAATTCCCATGGTTAAATTACATGTTTTCATGATGAATT
>NC_030856.1:15615256-15714098 GCF_000208745.1 Theobroma cacao | reverse complement strand
AGGAGCCAAGTTTTGTGAGATATATAAGCCATGTTGATTAATTGAGTAAACTGAATATTCATGTTATGAAACATATATTGGAAAAGAATATTTTAATTCGTCTCCATTTACTCACCTTTAGATAGTTTAGATGGTGTCTGTTTACTCACTGGGATTATGTAATCATAATCTCACCCCTTTTCCTTTCCATTTTTCAGGCTTAAGACAGTTTGTTGATAGTTGATTAAGACAAGAATTAATCTCGGAGTTGCATCCTAGAAAATAAGTGTTCGTAGCCCTACACCTTCTTGGTCAGTTGGGCGCCCACGTGTCACTGTAAAAGTAATTTTATACTTCAGTTATCTGATTTAAAGTATGTATGAACATATTTATCTTTTACACCATGTTTTTGGAAGGTTTCGGTATTTTTGAAGAAAAATGATGAAAATGTCCTTGTGAGCCAAAAAAAATAATATTTTATTGTTTTGATTTGGAAACGACTTATGATTTTCTTGAAATGTGAGATTTAATAACTGTCGCTCACCGGGGAGATGCGAAAGCTGATTCTAAGCCTTGTGGGGTTTCGATCGGCATTCAGGGTAATGAGTGCCTATCGAGACGTCGCGACAGTTGTCACGGGCCTGATGGGAGTTCTGAGTCGTGACACACTTAGTTACTTATTTGTTCATTAGTCCCTTAAGGTCATTCACTTTAAAAACACACTCTTATCCTCCTAGATATTTGAATGTATTCTCAGCTATTCATACCTTAATTTCAATCCATAGGTTTTTAGTACGCCACATTATTGGCCTTGTCTTATTACTAATCTTTTCTTTCAACTATATCAAAATAAAATTGCAAATGCTCCTAACGGTACCATAAATTAGCTCATTTGTTATGCCAACCTTATAATTCTTCATTCAAAATTTCCTCACTTGATATTGTCATCCTTTTACTTCTTTAGATTCATCTTTAGTCAACATAGTGTTCATCTTAATACTCCACATTGTAACTCATCTCAAGAACTTTTCATCTTTTTTTTTAATCACGTGCTCATCTATAAGGAAATAAGAAACCTTTCAATTCATTCATATGAACATTCTTCAAAACAGTTAGAACTCCAATTAACTAAGCTCAACATCAAGTCCAATAACCAGAAGTCAACTTGTAAATTCATCTTTATGCCATTCAGAACTTGGTCATGCCTTTTGGACATGAGGTGTCCCTATTGCTGTGGCGCTGGACAATTAGCGTTATGGCAGTGCAACTACTGGAAATTTACTTGTCAAAGCAATTCTCCTACCTTTAGGGCTGCTACATTAATCATTCCCAACCATATAGCCTTCTTTTAAGCCCATACCACAATTTCCATAACCGTTATATTTTTTTACTTATCACATACACTAGGCCCAGTCAATACCTTTAATCTTATGTTTTCTCCCAATACTTGTTATCAATCAAATAAGTCTTACTTGAAAACATCTTTTCCATATTATATGATGAATTCTTAATTATATACCTTTGTTATAACATTTACTGCAAACTTGATTAAGTAATAGTCTCCAAGTATCTCTTAGGTACTTAAATACCAAAGTGCACATCACCTCGCGTTGCGATCTTAACTTTACTCATCAATCCTTAACCAATGACATGGTAAGGTGGACAATTCATTTAATTATTGTACCTCACCTTTGTGGTCATAAGATCGAAATTTCTTAAACTTATGATGTAGAAGCTCCCTCTTAAAGCTTTTCCAAAAATCAACATTTTCTAAATCCTTTACCTTTGGAGAAGTCAAATTCAAGACTAATCATTTACGTCATAGGTTGCATACCGATCCAAATAGACTCTTAAACTAACCTTCAAAGCGATTTGTATATCAAGCTCATCCTTAGAGCATATTTGTTTACTAGCCTTTTACTTGATGACCACACATCATTTATAACAATCACTGATTTTCACCCTTGGGCTAATTCATGTACTTATAACTATAAACCATAATAGTTCTAATCAAATCTTGGGATTTCATAGTCACTTAATTGAAATAAAATCTAGTTCCATCTAAGCTACTATACACATGTTCAACACATATATAAGTATAATATATCTTAGAGGCTCAACACCATTTATATATGGGCATGGCAAGCTCAGTTAACACAGTGCACTTGCCTCTGTGCACATGGGTATTTGTTTACACCTCTCTCAATACTTAGATTTATAAACCTCAAGTGAATCATAATAATCACTATTCATCCTAGCCAAAGTGTGCCCCTTATTACCATTATCGTATGTGCTCCTTTATGTTGAGCTCAATAATGATCCAATGTGTCACGACCCAATTCTTGGGCCAAGACCAGCGCATGGGCCCAATGGACATAGCCCACTAAGCCCAAGCAAGCTATCTATGTGACTCCATTCATCGATTTCATCATTCGTTCTTACCACTGTATTTCAAAGTTCTTACTAACACGTATGTCAAAACTTTTCTATCGAAACCATATATTCACATTTATATGATTCAAAATAATATCATTCGTGCCATTACATAGTGGCAACATTAAACAATATAAACATCTATTGCTTAAGACATATACACATCTTAACAATTTACATTAGGGCATGTGTGTTCAACAAAAAGGACTCTAGACTTCCAGCGGAGCAACCATAGTGAAGGTGCAGCTCCTGAATGCCATTGATACCTACCAAAAGATGGATACAAGTCTACGACGACACCTTGTCCTAGTTACCGGTTGCCTCTTGATCTGAAAACATGAAGTTGAAAACGGTGAGTATAAGCTCAGTGAGTGAACATAAAAAGGGAACAAGCAAATGAGAAGGAAGAATTTAGAAATCATGATGCCCTTGTTTCAAAAACAATGCAATTGATTTAGTTTATTACTAAAAACCTCTCATTTCAAACTTCAATTAATAACCTCATAGTGTTGCAAAAACCCAAGATCAATCCATAAAGTTAAATGGGTGAAAAATATGTCAAAATCAAGAAAGGTAGCAAACATGGCAACAAGTTTCTCACTACAGTGAAGTTCATTCTCGCTGCAGCGAGATTCAGGCGACCAAAAGAGAAAATTTCTCTCTGTAGCGAGAAACAATGTTAGTTTGCATATGTTTTAGTTTTGCTATTATATCTCCCGCTAAAGAAATTTAATTGATCTGATTTTTAAACCATTAGAAAGATAAGAGACAGGGCTAAAACTTTGATGTTTACCACTTTTCCCAGTTCGGACGAGAATATGGTCAAAATCCTCACCGAAGTAAAAGCACTGCATCAAAATCTAAGAGTTTCTTGTTGCAGCGATATTTATTCTCGCTGCAGCGAGTTGTTAGCTGCCAAAACATAACGTTTCTTGCTGCAGCGAGAAACAGGGCACTTAAGTGTAAAATGGACCTCCTTTGCACTAAAAGTCCATTTGGTGTTGCCATAAAAATCAATTTGCAAGAAAATGGGAAATTCTCAAGATTCATTATGCCAAATTTAACATGCATTACAACCATAAACCATATTCATGAGCTTTCTATAACACACACAATTATATATACATACATCATCATCATGTGTGCACTCCCTACTCGCACACTCCATCATCATCTTGTGTGCACTCCCTACTCGCACACTTCAACATCACCACCCAACATCATTCATCAATACACAGCACATATTCATAAGATATATACACACCTACCAACATAATATAAAGCGTACAGATTCATCCTTATACACATCTCACATTTCACAATATCAAAAACATTTAATCAAGGCTTGTTCCGTGGCACACATTTGCAAAGAAAAGTTGGATAAAATCATTCAAATATCTTGTGCAAACACATTCGTATTCCCAAAATAAGTTCGAAATGCAATTCTACTCACTGGTATTTCGTTGAACCTTTAGTCGATTCTAACTTCCCTAATGGTCTAAATGGGACGGTGGGGCTTCGTTGGAACCTATCATTACATTAACATCACAATTAACTTAATTCTCATAATTACAAGTTCTACAAGCTACCACCTACTAGTTTCCAAGTGCCATTAAATGGCTATCCATTTTCACTATCCTAATCACTCCAAAGTGAATTTCCAACCTCAACTACCAAAACACCCACAAGTCTAAACACTAATCATTTTCAACACTAAAAATCAATTCTAGTTGACTACTCACCTTGGTAGCTTTGTGCTTGAAATTCTTTCCAAAAACTTTCAACCTATTAATAAAGCTTCATTTTTCTCTCTCTAAAACACCTAACTAGTGAGAGAGAGTATGGAAATAAGATTTTTCAAGGGTTTTAAAAAGAGATAGTGGAAGAGCACAAGGATTTATGAAAGGGTACACCAAAAGCATGAAAAGTGGAGCTATTTTGAGGGAGGTTATGGAGGTTCATATCAAGCTTCCATTGAGGTTGGAAGCAATGTAAAAGAAAAGAAGAAGCTGTTCGAAGAAAGAGATATTTATAGCCCAAGCTTATCCACTCCATTTAAATTACCAAAATACCCTCACAAGTTAACTTGTTCTCCTCCAATCCTTTATGCAATCTTTTACTCCTTTGACATTGGGACAAGGTCCATAATGGTCTAGAACTGCTCGGGTTCATGAAAACTTAAAAAGTTTGACCCGAGGTGAAAAATGACCATTTTGCCCCATTCATGGAAATCATCATCATTTTTATTTCCTTCATCATTTTACCCTTATTTAATCATCCATTTATGCTTTAGGCCTACATAGGCCATAATATTGTTTAAATCTTACTTTTAGGGGCTTACTAAGGAAATGACAAAATTACCCCTGATTAGGGATATAGTATCTACTTCTATCTACGAGTCTCTGAAGGTCAAAGTCTCAAACAATGTCATCCAATTTCTTGCCATTGACAATTATGGGCTTAAATTATAACTCCACCAAATGAATAAATTATTACAGACCTATTAGTCTAGCTCTACTTTCCTCCATCCTTAGTCAGAGGGATTTGTCATTACATTAACCTTTCATTAGGAGCATTTTGCTTTAAGGTCTTTCCAACAACAGCTCGCGTCTTGGGTGGCATCTCAAACCTGGACAACAGCGCTACTTATAACCTTTATATGATGTTAGTAAAACAAGTAGGTTACAAAGAATAAGAGTTTATATAGCCTCCTGTCTATGACTTGTGCTATAGTCACAAACCATAAGCAAGATTCTACACTAACTCTGACAACTCCACTGCTTGACACGAGGATTTCTAGGACTTGACTAAACCTAGAGCTCTGATACCAAGTGTGTAATGACCCCTTCTCAGTCACTACTGGTATCCGAGACTTTCGAGAGAGACCCACCAAGTCTCGAACAAGCCTTTAATAGAAATTCCCGTTAATTCACTATGTACGTTCATCAATCCATATTAATGTTTAAACCATATACTCTTGTGACATAATTTGAACAATGGACGTGATAAATCAATTGACTCTTAATCCATATAATTATAAGTATATACAATGAAATCCAAAATCTCTAATTTAATATTTTTATCAAGACTAATATCCATTTAAATATTAATAGACAGAATGCAACAACGTAACTTCTAGCAACGAAGCGACTCAAAATGGAAGGCTATGAGGTGTCATTATCTACGTTGCCATAAATTTCGGTTTGCTATATAGCGCACTTGAGTGGTTTACTTATCTGCAAAAGGAAATAAGGGGGTGAGTCTCACAGACTCAGTGATCATAAACTCCGTGAGTAGGGTGTAGATGGGAAACAAGCGTACAACAGATAAATTTGAATGTCAAAAATATATGAATACATAACTATTTAAACTTAAAACAGAAATTTGTGCCTTATATGAAAATAAAAAATTTTAATGCAAGATAGTTATTTCAAACCAAAAATATACCAATCCAGTGAGAATAAAAGTTTCCACGCCTAAACTATTTAATAACTTCATTCGAATCAAATCAGTTCATGTATTACATTAAAGCCAGTGTACGTAAAAGATTTCTACCATTGAAATCAATTAACATTTTACTCAAATCAAATTAGTAGAATCGCACAAGCTCTCGCGAAATCAAATATTAATCAAGCTTATACACAAATCACAAATCGCTTCGTACGCGGGGAGTTAAATCTATATCATTGTATAAACAGGGGAGCTACAGAAAATCTTATAGTTTTCACCATGTGTAGAAATATGAGTTTAAAAACCTAAAGAGATGTCACTCTCGAGTAAGGAATAATAATAAAAACTCTTGGCCCCGCTACCATGTAATAATATTTAGGAGCCTCGCTTCACTAGATCCCACACGCCATGGCAGTCTCAACGATGTAGGCCGACATCGGAGAAAGCAAGTGATCGCAACCACACATAATATCCAATGGCCTAACCACGCATGTACAACACAAACCATGGCCCCAACCATGTCTAACAGCCCATCGGCGACCCAAAGGTTCTTTAGCTAGAGCTCACTTGTGCACATGGGTCACACTTTTTCGATGTGACATCTGGCCTACTCTCGAATCTTCTGATTTAGTAAAACCATTTAAAAGCCAAATCGGGTTTTCAAAAGATTATTTTAAATCACTTTCAAAATACCACTCATGGTAGCGTACTAAAACCTTTTTTTGTAAAACTTTGCAATGTAAAACCCTTTGCATGAGGTTAGGTGTCAAATTAACATGGTGAATACAAAAATTCATTCATGAATGCACGTCACACAATCATTAAGTCACATTTTGGACATAAATCGTATTAAAGGGCTTGCTTCTCAATTTTGCAAACCCTCTACATATATATAGCTTATATGTATATATTCAAAGCCATTTTCAAAATCATGGCATCCAAAATTTCCTAGCACTTCTAACAGCTCATGCTTTCCACAATTTTGCATTTAAAATAAACCAACACATATATATATATATATACATATATATTTACGGGAATTTAAAATCGACACCCCCTACTGACCTTACAATATTGGGATACTACTTCGTTATTGACTCGAATGCATATCTAGCTATTTCTACTCGCCGGTTGCTCGTCACTTCCTCCGGAACGCCACCTCAACACTCTATCTTTACTTTTGCATTTCCTAGTAACAATCCAATCTCAATTGTTTAGTGTGTATCATTTCCACTTATCTTTCTCATTCAATCATGAATCCTCATTTTACTAACTTGCATCTTAACACATTTTTGCTAAGGTTATTCATATCCTTTGTTTGCATAATTCTTTAGATTATAAGTACCAGCAACTTATTTATAACTTTAGCACACATATTAATCTTTTCCAATGATATTTATCAAGTTCAACTATCATTTTCACACCAATAACCTCGCATATGTCAGCAATTATAAATCTAATTTCATCAAGCATTTTCTAAGTTTACATGCATTACAATTTACATTTACATGCTACCACCAAGCATAACATCAATATTCATTGATACGCACCAACATTCCTAACCTTTTAAGCCTTTCGCAAAAATAAACATCCATACATTACATTTTTCCAAGCTTTTTAACTATCATAATTGCTTCTAATCGTACCCATGTCATCACAATAACACCACACATTGCATGCCTTACCTTTGTGGTGAATTTGACATTGCATGCAACCTCAAGGCTTTTCCAATGTTCCACCCACCAAGTTGCCAACAATTGCACAATTATTCTTCAAAATATTAAACTAACCATAGGCCTCAAAATATAGTGTCAAGCTTACCACTTTTCTCTCACCTTAAATCCATTAGACACCCACGAGTTTGGTGGCTTGCATGTCACCAAATGGACTCCAACCAAACTGATCTTTGCTGCCACAAGACATTTCTTTTAGTCACCAACTCATTTTCAAAGATTACTCTAGCTAAAAATAAGAATCCTTTCCTTTCCTTGCTTAAACCACCAAAACTGAGCTTTATTCCTCCATTAACACTCCATAGCTTCTCTCTTGAGTATTGGAGGCTCCTTGAGTGATGAATCAACTCAACTCTTCAAGATAAGGGAGGGAATCTCACGGGTCCTGTTGGTTTTGGGCAAACCCATGCCTTTCCTTTCCTTTCTCTCTTTTCTTTCTTTTTCTTCTTCCTCTTGGGTGGAAACTCTCCAAGGTTTTCTTTCCCTTCTTTTTCTTCTACAAATGGCCGGCCTTTACTCTCACCAAGGCTTATTCTTCATGTTTCTTTTACTTTTTAATTTCGTTATTACATTGCCACTCATTTAAACCAATCACCATGCGTGCATTCTTTTTCTTTTCATTTCATTTGGCCAACTTTCAAAACCAATTACAATTCATGCACCCAATTCCTTTTTAATTTCATTTGGCCATTTTGCAACCTAATGGTGCTACATGCACCTATTTCCTTCCTTGTGCATTGGCCCAAAATCTATCTTCATTCTCTCTCCATCTGCCACCTCACTCTCTCATCGTCTCTTACTTCATTTCTTTCTTCCATCAATGATATTTCATGCCCAACTTAACCTTATATTTTATTTGGTATTCTTATGAAATTATATAAGTCACATGCACATCACATCTTTCTTTCCTTACGTAGCCCCCTTATGCTCCAATCCCATTGCATGTAAAGTAAATTTAATCTTACTTTTACTATGCATGGTCGGGGTCTCACATGTTCTCTACTAATTTCCTCCTTTTTGCATGCTATCATTGCATGTAATAGTAACTTGCATATGTATATCTCATATTCCTCATAATCTAAGCTTCCTTGGTTAGGAAATTCCCCTTTTTAACTTCAAATATTGAAATTGCAAATGAGTCATCATACTTTTCCTTATTTACCATGTGACCCCTCCAACTTCCATCCTTTACAATTGGGTCCTGCTAACTTTTTTTAAATTCCAATTTCCTTCAATTTTCTTTCCTTTACACGTGTACAAACAAAATATAAAATTTGCACTTCACCACGGTATCACCATAATATTTAAATATATACTTATCCGCGCTAGCTTTATTTAATAAAGACACGCGAGCCCCACCAATGTCGTTTTTCTTCAAAATTCATTCTTACTTCTTCTCCCTCACTTGGATTAGTCGTACATTCTTTCTTCATGACTAATTTCGATAATAGCTAAAATATTAATATTTTAATATTATTTTATTCCAAAATTTTCCACTTGTCTCCTCGGGTCCCAAAATATCTTATTATGCCTCGGCTCACATCCAAATCACCTTTTAAGCCACTAATTCATCCTTGATAAGGATATTATTATTTAATTGTTATTTCCTCGCTTGTGAAATATTTTACTCTAAACATTCCTTTCACCCATCACCCCTCTTTGGCATGTAAATTCACGTCAATTAGCCCTTCGTCTTATCGATATGGTTATGTTGACTTCTACATGAGGCTACGGGGTGTTACAAAAGGGTTCTAGCTCAGTAAGAAGTTTAAAGTTTAAATTTCTTAAAATATTAAGGAGGGCTATTATTTTAACAAAATATTGAGAATAATCATATAAGATTCTAAAACCTTATCTTTATGATTACATAATTTACGTTAATAACTAAGCTTTATATATGTTGATTTATATAGGATATAAATCAGTCATGGCGAGTAGTTTGTCACTTAGAAGCATACTTGATGCAAATAAGTTGACAGGCCTAAATTTCATTGACTGGTTTCACAATATCAAGATTATCACAAACCGGAAGTCCCATAGAGCCCGTGACAACAGCCGCGACGTCTCGATCGACATTCATTACTCGGAATGTCAACCGAAACCTCGCAAAGCTTTAATATCAGCTTCTCATTTCCCCTGTGGGTAACTGTTTCCAAATACCACATTCTAAAAGATTTTAAATTGTTTCCAACTTAAACAAATAAAATAATAATTTCCGTCTCACAAGGTTATTTTGGTCATTTATCCCAAAAATCTCAAAATCATCTAAAAATATAGTATGTAAGTGGAAAACACATATTTCATAATCAAAAATAATTTTGGATGTCTAAAACATTCGTTTAAAATGGAATTATGACTGTCATAATAAAATAAAATATTAAATAAAATATTCAATTTTCACATAAAACGATATTTTAAGAACACTGCATAAATAATTTTTATAGCGTAAAAGCAAAATAAATTCTTACATACCGTAATACAGATAAGCAAAGTATAGAATTTAATTTACAGTGGCACGTGGGCCCACGAATGACCAAAAGTATCAAAAGAAATGAACCTACAGTCTTTTGATGTGGCAAGTTCAACTGTAATCCTCGCCGATATCAGTTATCTACAATCTATTCTGAGCCTGAAATGGGTGAAAATGAGGGTGGTGAGATTATAAAATCCCAGTGAGTAAACAAACATCACTCAAAATATCTAAAGTCGAGTAAAAGGAGACTATTAAAACATTTCATCAAACTGTAATTTATCATCTTTCAACTTATTTCAACCAAATGAAATCAATTTATTTAAAGCAAGGAATCAGTATGGCTTATGAATTTCTTAAAAAGCTAGGCTCATGCCAAAAATTATTATCATACTCAGTTATCTGGGATACCTTGGCTGAGGGCTATCCCAACTAAGTCTGCCAAGGCTATTAGAAAGTCGTGTTTTTATTTTGAAAACATAGCCGTTCCTTGGTGTTGGCCGAGTTCCCCTTCACGTGGTGGTTTGGCGTGAAGTGAACTTTAAAGTTATACCTCGGGAGTTACCCTACTCGCCTCTCCAACTGAGGTAAAAATATAACAAGATTTCGTGCCCTTTTAATAGGCTAGTCCACAGAACCCAGCCCACTGCAGCAGGTCAAACCCACCATATAATAAAATTTTGACAGCATGACAGGGCTAATATATTACTACCCAGCCTGCAAGGGTAAAATAAAACAATTCATACAATTCATAAAAAACACAGCCTAGCCAGTCATGCCAATACAATAACATAAGCCATTAATTCAATTTAAAATTTACAACATATCAGTGGTCTCCAATTACTCTATTTTCAAAATCGTTATTTCGTTTCAAGACAATTTATAAAATATTTTCATTTAAACTCATTTTGTTTACAAAACATAAAAATTTACCATTTGAACTCATTTTCATAAAATTCACCAAAACCGAATAAAAACATAATTTAGATAATTAAAATGATGGTAAGGTTACTCACCGTGTCTAGAGTGGGGATTTTTGAAATACTCAAACTACTGGTCCTCGGGTGCAATTCCCTTGCCTTTATCGGAGGACTCACCACCTTGACATAGTACAAAATCGAGAAATTCACCACATTGGTACTAAATTGAAATTAAACTAATTTAGACTACTAATGCTTGATATGGAATGCAAAAATGTCTAAATTTTTGCCTAAATGCGGTGTTAGCCTATTTCGGTCTTTTACCCGATAAATCGATATACGCGTCCGTTTAAACTCCAAATTAATTTTTTTCAGTTTCTATACCTCAATTGCACCCAAATTGACTTAATGTCCCTCAGTGTGGTGCAAATTATCAGTCCCGATAGCAAATTACGAAAATACCCCTAGTGGGTAAAAATTTGTATTTTTGCTCCGAAAATTTCCATTATTTTTCTAGGCTCATAATTCATCATTATTCATCATAATTCCTCAAATAAACATCAAGATCAGCAGCCAATATTCCCCTAGAAAATTCGGCATAATGGGTTTCAATGGGAGAAAATTATATCTCTAGCTTATTTTTGCTATATTTCAATATAACTTAACTAAAATCACTTAATGCAATTATAATCAACCAAAAATCAAGCTCAAAACTCATCCATGGAGGTTTGGCAAGCATGGGTGTCCATACCCACTTTATAATTTTGCATGGAAATGAGAAAAAAATGCATGGGTAGTGAAAATCACAAGGAAAATAAATGAAATTTACCTTTTCAATGCTTGATTTCTTGATTTCTCTTGATTTTCCCCAAATTTTCAGGTAGGGTTCTTATTTGTTTTTTTCCCCCTTTTCTCCCCTCGTTTGGACAGCTGAAGAAGATGAGAATTCTGGAATTTTTACCTTTTTAAAGGCTAAAATAACATAATATTATTTTATTCATTTTCTTAATGTTTTATTAATTCCTTAAATTCTAGCCATCCATTTGTTTCCAAAATTTCACCATACACTTGTCCCACATATCCATAGCTTAGATAAAATTCTCAGACTTATCCAAAGTCTTGGTGGAGTAATTTTTGAAATTTACACATTTGCCCCCGTAAAAGTCAAAAATTACATTTTTGCCCAAAAAACTGAAAAATTGCCCATAGATATATTTTTCATCCCTTATACTCATACCATTCTCCAATTTGTCAAATTTGATCTAAATTCTCTCAAAATCTCAAATTTTATCTGCGGGTGGTAAAATTACGATTTTGCCCCTACACTCTAAAAATCACCGAAATTAAACTTTTTCACTGCCAAACCCTCAAATTATACTCCAATACTCAAATCATACTCCAATAAGTCAAGTGGGGCCAAAAAAATTCTTTTCTAAAAATTCCCATTGTGTCCTTGGGTGGCAAATGACCATTTTGCCCCTAGACAGTAAAAATTTCGGTTTGACTCCAAATTGATCCTCGAACTCCAAATCACCATATTAAACCATTCTGGGACTTTAATATTCTTAATTTCATTTTAAATTCTCTATTTGATCTAGTTCGAGACTTAAATTAACTTAATTGTACCATTTGGTACATTGTTGTCTTTTAACGATTTTTCTTTTGGGGCTTTCCAAGTATGCAAGCATATTGTCAATCATATGAATGACATGGAAAGTATTTTATAAGGTTGGGCTTGACAAAGATTGTCTTGAAACAAGAGAAAAAGGCTTATGTCCTAGATGGTCTTGTTATCGAAGAACTTAGCAATGATGCTATAAATGAGGAAAAGGGGGCTTATAGAGTTTATGTGGATGATCTCGATCAAGCTACATATGTGATGTTGGCTAGTATGGCTCTAGATCTTCAAAAGCAACATGAAGCTATGAATGCCCTGGATATTGTCTTAAACCTTAGAGAAATGTTCAATAAAGAAAGTCGCACATAGAGATTCAATATTTCAAGGGAATTGTTTCGATGTAAGATGTTTGAGGGAAGCTTAATAAGACCTCATGAGTTTAAGGTGATAGGATATATCACTCAACTTGAGCAGTTGGGTTAGGTTATGGATCATGATTTAAGCATAGACCTTGTCCTTTCTTCGCTGCCATATAGCTATTCACAGTTTTATTTTGAACTTTATCTTGAACAAGATTGAGGTAACCCTTTCGAGCTTATTGAATATGCTCACATAGGCTGAGAACACCATTGCAAAGGAGAAGCCTTTAGTTCATTTTGTCTTGTCTAAGAAAAATTAAAATAAGAAAAAAAAATTTTCTAAGAAAGACTAGGGTGAAAGTCATCAACTTTGCAAGGTATGAAGCCTACTATAAGAGTGAAGAAGGACAAACACAATGACAAATGCCATTTTTGCAGCAAACTAAGGCATTGGAGGTGGAATTACAAGGATTATCTTGAATCTATCAAAGGGAAGAAACAAAAGAAAGCTTCCACATCAGGTATGAATCATATGATGATTTATTTTTGTCACGACCCAAATTTCGGGCCATGACTGGCGTAAGGGCCCAATGGACGTAGTCCACTAAGCCCAAGCAAGGTTATCTATTTATCCTACTCATCATTCCATCAAATATTGCTAAGTCACATTTCATAACTTTGAATTAAAATAGTGATAGACATTCCCAACTCGTACTCTAATAATTTACACTATATTTGTCTATACATATCAAAAGGAGACTCGATGTCTAGTGGAGAAACTCGATGAATGTACAACTGCTGAATATCGAGACACCTACCAATAGTCGACTCTACAAGAGCACCTCAATCTAGTTACCAACTACCTCATGATCTGAAAATATGAAGTTGAAAACGGTGAGTATAAATCCAGTGAGTGAACAAGGAAGGGAACAAGCAACAATAAAGAAGAATTTAAAATCATGATGCACTAGTTTTAAAACAATGCAATATAATTTCATTCATATTAAAAACCCCTCATTAATGTGAGACCTCAACCTCTATAGGCTTGTAACTAGGCATAGACACAATAACATAGGCGAGGGGTAGTTTCGTCATTTTCTCTAGTAAGCTACTAGAAGAAAGTTTTATTATATTTTAAGGTTTAAATAGGCATAAGACCGCATAAATGATTTGTAATGATGAAAACATGAAGAAAACTAGAAGTTTCAATAATTTTCATAATAGGGGTAAAATGGTCATATTTCACCTCGGGTTAGAATTTTTAAGTTTTCAGGAACCCGAGCATTTCTAGACCATTATGGACCTTGTCCCAAGGTCAAAAGAGCAAAAAGATTGCATTAAAGATTGGAGGAGAATAAGTTAATTTGTGAAGGGGCAATTTTGTAATTTCCAAGGGAGTGGATAAGCTTGGGCTATAAATATCTTCTCCTTCCAGCAACTTCTTGAAATTCCAGCAGCTTCTTCTTTTTCTTCTCCTCTCAATTCAAGTTACTTCCAACCTCCATGGAAGCTTGATATGGAGCTTGCATAATTTTCTCTCTCTAGCTCTAGTTTTTATACCTTTGAGCCCTTTTGACTAGAACCTTGTACTCTTTCACTCTCTCACTTCAAAAACCCTTGATAAATCCTATTTTCATACTTTCTCTCACTAGTTGGGCATTTTCGAAAGAGAAAGAGAGAATTACCCCATTTGTTTGGAAGTTATTGGAAGAAAATTCAACTACAAAGAAACCTTAGGGTGAGTGATGAACCAAGCTTGATTTTAGCTGTGAATAATGGCTATTAATTGGGATTAGGAACTGTTTTATTATTGAGTATGTTCATTCCTTTTATAGTGATTAAGATAGTGAGCATAGATAGCAATTTAATGTGGTAATTGAAAGCTAGCTAAAAGATAGCTTTTAGGGTTTATAGTTTGTGAATTGACCTATTGCTTATGCTAATGTGATTCTAGGTTTTAATGAAGTCCCATCCTTCCAATTGGATCATTAAGGGAATTAGAGTCATCTAAAGGCTCAACAATATACCGGTAAGTGGACTTGCATTTCAAACTTGTTTTAGGGAATGTGAATGATTTTATCCAACTTGTCTTTGAAAATGTACCTTGCGAACAAGCCTTTGGTGAAATGATTTTATATTATGAAAATGTGCTATACAATGGGCTATGTGTTATCAAAATATGATAGTATGCATGATATGCATTGGGTGCTTCTTTGTATGTTGATGTGGACCCAGCTATGTGCGAGTAGGAATGCACATAAGCAGTTGCTGACCCGGGTATGTGCGAGTGGGAGTGCACATAAGCCGTTGCTAACCCGGGTATGTGCGAGTGAGAGTGCCCATAAGCCGTTGCATATGAGATGATGATGATGGGAGGGTGTACATGATGATTGATATATATATATACATATATGGTATATGGTTGTAATGCAAAAATGTGAGCATTTGAATTCTGCAGCGAGATTCATTTTTGCTACAACGAGAAACTCTCGGGTTTTGAGGGGTGGTGCAGGCCGAGAATCTCGCTACAGCAAGAATGTTACTATACTTCTTACTGCAGCGAGAAACTTTCTGTTTTGAAATCCAGAATTTCACTACAGCGAAAAACTTTCTGTTTTTCTCCTCATTTGGCTCGGTTATTACCCTATTTTCCATTTCTTTGGTACCATAGTTCAACATGGACTTCCAACATTAAGGAATATATGAATTAAGTTTAAAATGAGGAGGTTTGGTGAGAAACCCTTGGCCAGTTAAGAAACCCTCGATTAGATGATAATCAAAGTCAAGTGTCGTTGCAGCAAAAATTCATTCCGCTGCAGCGAGGACCCGTCGTTTATTTGACTTGATTCGTATGAATGCTATTTAAGTTTTCGCTCTTCAAAACCTTTGTTGAGCATGGACTCTTTTCATTAAGTGATTTACTCATGGGGGGTTTACATGAGGGGTTTTTAATAAGATCTAAAACAAATTGCATTGTTTTGAAAAAGAATGCATCAGGATTTCGTTAAACATTCCTTTAGGTATGCTTGTTCCCTTTCTTGTTCACTCGCTGGGTTTATACTCACTGTTTTCAACTTCATGTTTTCAGATCACGAGGTAGGCGATAACTAGGACGACGTGTCCTCGTAGACTTGTATCCATCTTTTGGTAGGTGTCTCGACATTCAGTAGTTGTACGTTCGTCCGAGTCCCTCCGCTAGAAGTTGAGTATTCTTTTGTTGTGTATGGACAAACCTAATGTAAATTATTAAGAAACGTTATAGACAATGTATATACACTTGTTTGGTATGCCAGTATGAGTTGGCAAATGTTTAATATTATTTTGGCCCTAAGTTATGAAATGTGACTTAGCAGTTTATGATGGAATGATGAACACGTCAGATTAATAGGCTTGCTTGGGCTTAGTGGACTACGTCCATTGGGCCCATGTGCCGGTCATGGCCTAAAATTTGGGTCGTGACAATTAAACCCTTAAATGATTAATCACTTGGTAATTATGAACCCATACATAACAAATAATTTGAAAAATGAAGGCTTTAGTGATACATAAACAAGTCAAATGTGACAACGAATTTTCGCTGCAGCGACGTTGGGATTTAAGTTATTAGTCGAACGAGGGTTTCTCAACTGGCCTAGGGTTTCTCACCAAACCTCCTCATTTTAAACTTAAATCATTGATTCTGTAATGTTGGAAGTCCATGCTCAACTATGGTATCAAAGAAGCGAAAAATGGGTAGCAATCGAACCAAAGGAGGAGCAAAACAGAAAGTTTTTCGCTACAGCGAGATTCATTCTCATTGCAGCAAAATTTTGGTCACAAAACAAAAAGTTTCTTGCTACAGCGAGAAACTACAATACCTTTCTCATTGCAACGAGTTTTTGGCTAGCCAACCCTTTCAAAACCTGAGATTTTCTAGCTGCAGCGAAAATGAATCTCGCTGCAGCGAGAAATAGAGCACCAAGAAAAAGGTTTCCCTTCACTCAATAAAAAGCCATCTTGCAAAACCAACAAAATCAACATGAAACACATGAAAATTCCTAAAGTGCAACATATCAGATTTCACATGCATTTCAATCATATATCATATTCGTGAGCTTTCATTTCATAAGCATAGATATGCATAAATACATAGATAAATATCAATATTATCATAATCACACTTGGCTCATGTACATCCCCCCACATCGTGCACATAGCCGGCGCCATCGTGTGCATCCCCCCCACATCATGCACAATCAGTACCATTGTGTACATCCCTCCACATCGTGCACACGAGTACTATCATCATCTATCTCCTACACCACCATCATCACCAACATGTGCATCCCCCCACATCGTGCACACACACGTCTATAATCATCATACACAATATCAACTATCATGCACAGCATATATATATATATAAACCATCATAATGCAATGGTGCATGATTCCATAACAACCACATATCACAACATAAAACCATTTAGCAAAAGCTTGTTCCCAAGGCACTTGTTTTAAGAAAAAGTTGTATAAAATCATTCAATTTCTTCGTACAAACAGTCACATTCCCAAAATGATTTTGAAATGCAGTTCACTCATCGGTATTCGTTGAGCCTTTGGCCGACTCTTACTTCCCCAATGGTCCAATTAAAAGGTTGGAACTTCGTTGGAACCTACCATTACATTAACATCACCATTATGTTAATTCACACTATAAACTCCAAAAGCTATCTCTTAGCTAGCTTTCAATTGCCATTTTTAAATGGCTATCTATTCCTATTATTCTAGTCACATTAGAGTCAATACACAATCTCAACAATAAAACTCATAAACCAATCACTAGACATTATCAACACTTAAAACCCAATGCTAATTTACTACTCACCTTGATAGCTTTGTAACTTTGAACTTCTTTCCAACAATTCCCAAGCTATTATAGGGGCTTTGTGAGACCCCAACCTCTATAGGCTTGTAACTAAGCATAGATGTAATAATACGAGCCAAGGGTAGTTTTGTCATTTTCTCTAATAAGCTCCCAAAGTAAGTTTTAAACAATATTATGGCCTAACTAGGCTTAAGGCATAAATGGATGGTGAAATTATGGGTAAAATGGAAAGGTAACCAAATTTCGACGATTTTCACGATAGGGGCAAAAAGGTCATTTTTCACCTCGGGTTAAAATTTTAAGTTTTTATGAACCCGAGTATGTTTAGACCATTATGGACCATGTCCCAGTGTTAAAAGAGCAAAACGATTGCATAAAAGATTGGAGGAGAATAAGTAAATCGGTGGAGGGGTAAATTGGTAATTTTAAGGTAATGGATAAATTTGGCCTATAAATATCTTGAATTTCCAACAACTTCTTGAAATTTCTAGCAGTTGTCTTTTTCTTCCCTTCTCCTTTCTCACGTTTCTTCAATTCTTCCATGGGAGTTTTCTTCAAGCTTCCATAACTTTCTCTCTCTAGCTTTAATTTTCATGCTTTTGGTATACTCTTCCATAAACCCTTATACTTTTTCATCCTCTCACTTTAAAACCCTTCAAAAATCTGGTTTTCATACTTTCTCTCACTAATTGGACGTTCTAGAGAGAGAAAGAGAGAATTACACCATTTATTTGGAAGCTATTGGGAGATAATTTGACTACAAAGGAGCCCTAGGGTAAGTGATTAACTAAGCTCGATTTTTAGCTGCAGAAAATGGCTAGTAATTGGGATTTATGAGCTGTTTATTTTTGAGTATGTTCATTACCTTTAGTGATTTAGATAGTGAACATAGATGGCCATTTAATGTGGCAATTGAAAGCTAGCTAAGAGATAGCTTTTAGGGTTCATAGTGTGTAAATTGACCTATTGCTTATGCTAATGTGATCCTAGGTTCTAAGGAAACCCCATCATCTCATTTGGACAATTAGGAGAATTGGAGTCATCTAAAGGTTCTACAATCAATTGGTGAGTGGATTGCCTCCAAAACTTGTTTTGGGAACTATAATGTGTTTGCCACCCATTTGAATGAATTATCAAGTTTTTCATAAAGACAAGTGCCTTGGGAACAAGCTTTTGCAAAATGGTTTTATATTGTGATATGTGAATGCTATGGATTCATACACTATTGTAGTATGATGGTATATAAATGTGTGTGTTGTGCATGATGAATGATATTGCGTATAATGACTGTAACCGTGTGTGTGCAAGATGTGAGGGGATGCACATGCCGGTGATGATGGCGGCGTGAGAGATGGATGATGATAGTGCCCGTGTGCACGATGTGGGGGGATGTACACGATGGCACTGATTCTGCATGATGTGGGGGGATGCACACGATGGTGTCGGCTATGTGCATGATGTGGGGGGATGTACATGAGCTGGGTGTGTTTATGATAATGTTGATGTTTATCTATGTAATCATGCATATCTAGACATATGAAATGAAAACTTATGAATGTGATATATGATTGACATATATGAGAAATTTGATAAATTGCACTTTGAGAATTTTCATGTGCTGTATGTTGATTTTGTTGGTTTAGTAGGATGGCCTTTTTGTTGAGTGAGGGGAAACTTTTCCCTTGTTGCTCTGTTTTCACTGTAGCGAAATTCATTCTCGTTGCAGCGAGAAACTCTTGGGTTTGAGAACCTTCACCAGAACTGGTTCTCGTTGCAGCGAGAATGTATTTCGCTGCAGCGAGATAGTCACCGTAGCTTCTCGCTGTAGTGAAAAAGGAATCTCGCTGCAGCGAAAAACTCTCTGTTTCATCAACAAAATTTCACTATAGTGAGAAAGAATCTCGTTGCAGCGAAAAACCTTCTGTTTTGGTCTCCTATCTTGTGTAATTGCTGCCCTATCTTTCACTTATTTGCTACCATATTGGAGCATGGACTTCCAACATTAAAGTTTAAATGAGTTAAGTTTAAAATGGGGAGGTTTAGTGAGAAACCCTCAATCATTTGAGAAACCCTCGTTCAACTAATAACTAAATCCGAATGTCGCTGCAACGAAAATTCATTCTCGCTACAGCGCAGCTGTAGCGAGAATGCCTTTCCGCTACAGCGAAGATTCGTTGTCGTATTTGACTTGCTTGTATAATATTGAAGCTTTTATTTTTCAAATTATTTGATATGTATGGATTCATTATTACAATTGATTAGTGATTTTAGGGCTTGATGAGGGGTTTTTAATAAGAATAGAAACAAATTGCATTGTTTTTGAAAAAGGATGCATCATGATTTCGTTAAAGTTTCCTTATGGTTGTTTGTTCCTTTCCTTGTTCACTCAATGGGTTTATACCCACCATTTTCAAATTCATGTTTTCAAATCATGAGGCAATCGGTAACTAGGACGAGGTGTCCTTGTAGACTTGTGTCCATCTTTTGGTAGTTGTCTCGGCATTTGGTAGCTGTATATTCATCCGAGTCACTCCGCTGGAAGTCGAGTGTTATTTTGTTTTGTATAGACGAACTTAATGTTAATTATTAGAATACATGTTGTAAACACTGTATGTAAATTTTTAAGGAGTAATGCCAGTACAAGTTGGCAATGTATATCACTATTTTGATTCAAAGTTATGAAATATGACTTAGTGATATTAGATGGAATTATAAGTAAGATGAATAATACGCTTGCTTGGGTTTAGTGGATTACGTCCATTGTACCCTTGCGCCGGTCATGGCCCGAAATTTGGGTCGTGATAGGCTTTCTCTCTTTTTCTCTCTCTAAACACCTAGTTAGTGAGAGAAAGTATGGAAGTGGGAATTTTCAAGGGTTTTAAAGTGAAAGAGTGAAAGAATACAAGGGTTCTAGTCAAAAGAGCACAAAAGTATGAAATTTAGAGCTAAAGAGAGAAAGTTATGAAAGCTTCACATCAAGCTTTCATGGAGGGTGGAAGCAACGTGAAAGAGAAGAAGGAAGAAGAGGAAGAAGCTGCTGGAAAATGGGAGAAGAAGCTACTAGAAACAAAAGATATTTATAACCCAAGCTTATCCACTCCTTTGAAAATTATGAAAATGCCCTTAGAAAGTTAACTTGTTATTTTCCATCCCTTTTATGAAATCTTTTTACTCTTTTAACACTGAGGCGAAGTCCATAATGGTCTAAATATACTCGATTTCACGAAAATTTAAAATTTTTGACTCGAGGTGAAAAATGACCATTTTACCCTTATGGTGAAAATTATTGTCACTTTTAGTTTTCTTCGTGTTTTTATCATTACACATCATTTATGCGGTCTTTTGCCTATTTAGACCTTAAAATATCATAAAACTTTCTTCTGGGAGCTATTAGAAGAAATGACGAAACAATCCCTAGCTCGTGTTATTACATCTATGCTTAGTTACAAGCCTATAGAGGTTGGGGTCTCATAATTTTTCACTACTTGGTATATGATACTTTACTTTTTATTAATGGTTTTAATATGTATGACATATTGAAGGAACTGATGATAAAGAAGAATGAAGAATAAGACCATGAAGGTGATAACCTTAGTTGATGGTGATGAAGCATGTCAACCTAGATTAGATTGTGGAACAATAAATAATTTTAAAACATTAAATGTTTTCCCGACATGATTGCTAAGATGAGATTTTTTGGTTTTAGGCATATGGCTGAATATTTTATTTTATGTTTAGGAAGCATAGATTTATATTTTGCTAGCATGAGATGCTTAGCTTATATATATTTGTATATTTACATTACATCTCATTTTATTTTGGAATGGTTCTAAATTATTTATCCTAAAGTATAAACTTGCGTATATGATAAACGATGCTAAGTCATAACGATAAGATCATTGTGAGATTATTTTTCTTTCGATTATGAATCAAGAAGTAAATTAATGAGATGACTTAGATAAGATTAAGTCCTAACTACATGAATTCATAATAGGATTATGAACACATTTAGTTAAGGAGCACTCTTATGGAGATAAAATATCTAAATTAAGATTGCTTAGAATGAAATAACAATTGATTATCATATTGAATTCATTAAAGATGAATCACAAAGCATTCCAAACCTAGTTAATCATATGAACTAACATTTGAGAGAATTTCATCCCATAACTGATGATAAACGACTTATGATATGTAAGTATACATAAAAGTTATGGATATAACAAAGTAAAGTCAACAAGTTTACTCTGTAAGATTTCTATACATGATAGAAATAGTGGGAGCCAATGATATTTTAAAGGTCAAGGGTCATGAAATTATGTAATCCAATGGATAAGATCTATGCACAAAGATTGATTTAATGGGATGCATAATTCATGAGATGAATCCATTAAATACAAACTACTAGTAGGATAAATATTGACGCACTACTCATATAAGATGAGTCTACTAAATGATCCAACATGAACAATTGGATAATAGTCTTTATTCAATAAACTAAAAGTAGTTGAATACATTGAATAAGATAAACATATTTTGTGCAAATCATATGGTTAATGGGAGTAAGATAAGTTGCTCATTAAAAATGTATAAGATACATTTGCTAGTTTAAGAAAAACAAAGTGGGACTAAAGAGTTAAAGCCTAAAAGGGGACTTAACAAAAGAATTTAGGATGACATGTTAAAAGAGTTTAACATAGAGAGAATCCTAAATGTTAAAAGTGACATATAGTCATGATTGAGCAGTTTTATTGGATTGGTTCCCAACCAAGAGATAATTACATGATTATATCTATAATTGGATACCAACCTTCTATTTAGGCTACAAAAGAAGAAAGATTTTGATAATTGGTTTAATGAACCAATAAATGATTCCGAGTTGTTAAAGTTACAACAAGAGACATATTAATGGAATCAAGGTCTCGTTGTGATCTAAATTAGTATTTCAATTATCATAATGGAGATTGTCAAACATATAAATTAACATATTCCCAAATATTGCAATTTGAGTTGTCTTAGTAGAGACATAGTAGCTAAGTGAAAGAGTTTGATATTGGATACGTTAGCAATTGACTTAAGTGCAAGTGGGAGATTGTTGGTATATGTCCTCAAGCAAATTGGATTGGTCGAGGAATATATATTGTAATTTAATGCATACTTAATTGCAAAAATATATGTGATAGAGGTTTTCCTTCATGTTAGTGCAATAATAAGGAGTTATTAATTACTAATTGGATGAAGCCCAAGGAACATAAATGCCTTGTAAGAGAATTGTAAAGTTCTTTCAATTATGAGATCACTATGCATCAAAGCCATGTTCCTAAAATTGTTCCTAGTCATTATATTGTTAAGATAGGGCATTGATAATGCTAAAAAACTAGTACATGTTAAGCCTTTTTACTTGGGAAGTAAGTAATCGATCTCATAGATTAAAGTATATGGCATACTTGAGGATAACATGTGGGTGCTTGTTAAAGAACAAGTTTATTGAACATGACTTGCTATGAGACCTCCATTTCGTATTTCACTCAAGTGTCTATGCAATATGTTCTCATGTGATAGTCATGCAACTAGTCCTTGGACTTGAGACACCAGGTCTGTCACAACCCAATTTTCGAGCCATGACCGATGCAAGGACCCAATGGGCTCAGCCCACTAAGCCCGAGCAAGCCTATATTTATAATCTTATACATTAATCCATATTTCTTTAAAATCCAAAATTCGTAATATTCAAATATAGTTCCTTTGAAAACAATTCATAAAACCCCTTTATACATTCATAATGGCCTCATCAACTATGATATACATATATACCTTGACAAATGAATCTTAGTATTTCACATCAAGCATTCATATACACATGATTAGACCTTGACTGTTAACGGAGTGACTCTGGGCACAGTTGCTAACATTTAATGTCATGTTATACCTATTAAGCAATGGATAGGGAGGAGCACTTTGTCCTAGGATCCAATCACCTTTAACTCAGAAAACCTAAAACATGAAGTTTAAAAACGTGAGTACAAACCCAGTGAGTGAACATAAGAAGGGAACAAGCAACATTAAGGAAAGTTTAGAAATCATGATGCACTTATTTAAAAACAATGCAATTTAGTTAAAGTTCTTGTTAAAACCCCTCAATTAAACCCTTGGTTATCAAATCATTTAATGATGAAGGATCCATGCTCAACATGAAATTTGAAAGAGTGAAAATTTCAGCAAATATCCAAACAAGGCAAAATAATAGACTGATTCTCGTTGGAGCAGAAAAACATACGCGAATTTCTCATTGCAGTGAGAATGGATCCTTGCTACAGTGAGATTCAGGGCTGATAAGGTTAAAAGGGTTTTCATATGTCACAAAGATCCATTCCTGCCACATTAAACACCAAGTTGCACACAAATTGATAATAACCAAACTTTCATAATATTCAATACAATCCCATGTTATTCTTATAACTATTTCCATAACATATATAAACAATTTCATAGCATATATGATCATCACTGTGGCATAGATATATACAAGCATGTGTACGCCCAACGGTCCTCAGCCTATGTGTGCCCCCACATCGCACATAGCTGGATATAGACCAGCACCAGTCCTCAGCCCATGTGTCCTCCCACATCACACACGGTTGGAATCATCACCCACCGGTCATCAGCTTATGTGTCCCCCTACATCGCATATAGCTGGAATCACCACCGTCAGTACTGGTATGTGCCCTTCCTACCGCACACATTCGGTTATAATCATCATCAATATTATTTATCAATGCACAACATATGTTCATATATATATATATAACTACATAATATAGGAGCACATGGATTCATCGTTTTTAGACATTTCACACTTTCACAACATCAAAAACATTTTATCAAGGGCTTGTTCCCAAGCACCCATTTTTAATGAAAAGTTGGATAAAATCATTCAAATGTTCATCCAAATACATTTACATTTCCCAAAACCATTTTGAAATGCAAGTTCACTCACCGGTCTTTGTTGATGTTTTGATGGACTCTAACTTCAACTAATGTGCGGAATGGAGGTGTAGGGTTTCATTGGAACCTATCACACACAATAACATCACAATCAACCCAACTTGTCATTAATACCATTCTAAAAGCTATTTCCTAAATCAAGTTCCACAGGCATTTCTAACTAGCTTCCAACTACTGTCAAATGGCTATTATTTGCACTACTCTAGTCACACTAAAATGAATATCAACCTCAACAATAAAACACTCACAAATCTAATTACTAGATATCATCAACCACTAAAGAGATTAACCCTAACCCATACTCACCTTGGTGGTCTTTATAATTGAATTCTCTTTAAAGATTCTTCAAGCTAGTAACGGAAATCACTCTCTCTCTCTCTCTCCACACATCTAGCGAGTGAAAGTATGGGAGTAAGACTTTTAAGGGTTTTTTAGGTGAAGGAGTAAAAGAGTATAAGAAAGTATGGGAGTAAGACTTTTAAGGGTCTTTAGGGTGAAGGAGTAAAAGAGTATGAAAAACCCTATAACAGGGTGTGTAAAGCATGAAATTTGAGGTTAGTTTAAGAGAGCGATGGAAGCTTTAAGAGAAGCTTTCATGGAAGATGAGAGAAAAGTGAGATGGGAGCAAAAAGAAGAAGAAGCTACTGGAAAATGGGAGGAAGCTGCTGGAAACTAGATATTTATAGCTAAAGCTTATCCAATTTTTTATACAATTTACAATAATGCCTTTAACAAGGCCACTTGTCTTCTTCTTTTTCATGTGCAATCTTTTTAACTTTTTAACACTAGGAAAAGATCCAAAATCCTTTGAAAGAGGTCCTTTAAATAGCCCCCAAAAGCCCTAGCTTCAAAAATCCCATAAACCTGTTATTTGTGAAAATTACGATGAGGATCAAGACTCTCAATTTCCAGCGCTGTGGCGCTCAAAGGTTTTGCCAAATTCTGTTCTTCTAGTGCAATACTTTCACTTTGATAAAGATTTTGACCACCTTACCGCTATAACTTAGCAAAGTCGTAGACATCAAAGTTGTATCCCTACCTCTTAGCTTTCTAATGGTTCAAAAATCATGTCATTTGGACTTTTGTAGTGGGAGATATGATTGAAAAACCGAAACATATGCAAATAGAGCAATAGCCCATTATGCACCTTTCTTCGCCAATTGAAATTATTTTTGATTCTACTCCTATAAAAATATAAAATAAATATAAATAACATAAAACTAACATTATTAGCCACCATATCAAGATACAGGGTACTACAAGGTCATCTTGTATGACGAATAATATACTTTGATTTCACCCTACGGGTCTGAAGGCTACCAGATGCCTAAACACAGTGTTTTTGGGTATGCCATGAAGCATGAGAAGGTGAATGAGTGGTCAAAACAAGATTTATCACCCTAAGTGATATAAGGGGATGTATCTCACTTGTTCTTAATTCTTGATTAACTTGTATAAAGTCTTTGGCCAAAGCATGATGAATTTGAGGAAAGTTAGTTTCCTAAATTCATAAAGTTAGTCATGAATTATGAGAACTAATATGGAATATCATAAGTAAACACTAAGCCATGCTTTCATATTGCATTGAGAGGCTTATCACTGAGAGGCATTGTCAAATTCCTTAATTGACTCTTTAACATTTGGGTGGTCATGATGCATTCCTAGATGCCGCTCGTGATTTATAAATATAAATCAATTATCAAATTGATATTTTATTAGGATTTATATTTATTGCCAAAATGTTAGAAGCCTAATAGGTTATAGACATTCAGTGACATAATTAGGATTAATTAGGGATAATCAATTAAGTTGGAATGAATTGGAACAGACCAAAGCAACGTGGGAAATTAGTTAAGTTTGCAATGACTTAATTGAATTAAAATACAACTGTTGTATCTAGGGTTACAACTTAGTTTGGCTATATAAATTTTTTATGTTAACCAATTAAAACTTGAAGCCTCTAGCTATTTCTTAATTGTTTCATAAAAAAAAGAAAAAGAAAAATAGTTTTCTCTCTCTGATAGAAATAAGATTCGGCAAGAATTTTTGGCCGTTTTGTTTTAGAAATAAAACTTGCTAGCATAAGTAAAATCCTACCTTTGATAAGGTCTTATTCGGTCACTGTGTGGATTATGGTTAGAGGTCAAACACTTGGGTGACTGAAGATTTAACAAATCCTAAAGGTGAAGAAGCAAAGATTTCAACTGTAGAATTTTAAATTATTTTATTCTCTTTTTGGGTTACTTGCTTCATCACAAGTGATTTTTGGATTTACTAGGCTCTTGATTACGATATTTAGAATAAGGTATGTAACTCTTAAACTTATGAATGCTCATAATTAATTTGAAAATTATATGAAAATATAAACATTGATCTTGTAGGATTCTATTGTTTCTCTGATTAAATGCTAGTTTATTTTTTTACTGTGTTATATTTTTAATTTCATGATTAATTTCATGTTTGAGCATGAGGTCGAATCCCAATAGTGGGGTGAATACTAAGCCAATATTTTAACTTTTTCATCAATTTCTCCTTCTACATTACTCAAAATCTAGCTTAATACACATCCTAAAATTATATACATACTTAGGAGTGAGGGATGTGAAATTAGAAATTTATTTAAAAGCTAGGCTAAAATATTTAGGTGTTTAAACAAAGACAAGGAACATTAGGCTTAAAGGGGTATATTAGCGATAAAATTTAGCAAGGTTAGCTTCGAAGGCTCAAACGGTCCAAAGATGGTCTAAATCACCTCTTTAACTAAGTATTGCCTAGGATTTTTCCTTGAGAGAGAATTAAGAAAATTCTAGAATTCATGATATAATTCTAAAAGTTCACATCAATATAGACCTTCTCTAAATATGCACAATAATTCAAAATAAAAGACAAAGAGCTCAATGTATGGAAATCACATTTTAACAATGATATTAAGCAAGGGAATTTAGCACAAACAAAACAATGTCCTTATTTATCAAAAGCTAAAAATTCAAGACAACTAGATTTTTATCATTGGATAAGGAAATCATTGAAAATTTTGGCACTAATTACTCTAGATCCTAAATACTTTAAATAAACATAATGAAAAATAACTGATAAACTAACCCAAAACAATCATGCAAATAAATGAATAAAATCTCAATTTCCATCAAAAAATCAACTTTTAGAAAAATAATTCTCCCCCCAAGCTTAAATTCAACATTGTCCTCAATGTTGGAAAGAGATAAAGAAAAGGTGAAAGAATACTTCCTTGCTAGTTAAAGGAATCCAGAAAAGTAGGAAAACTCTAAGAAGAATAATAAAAGGAAATTAACGAGGAATTATAAATAATAGATAAAATAAAAAGAAACTTTAAATAACACAGAAAGAGTTTAAAAAGCTTGGGTTGCCTCCTAAAAAGCATTTCTTTATAGTAACTAGCTTAATTGTGGTACCCCATTTTGCACTTCTTCACCACTGCAATAAGGCTTGAGGCTTATTTCATTAACCATCAATGTTCTAGCAACTTCAATAGCAATTTCTATGATATCACAAGGATAAACCTTAACCACTTTGAAAGGACCCAACCATCTTCATTAGCATTTCCATGGAAAAAGCTTGAAGAGTGGATTGGAAAGTAACAAAACTTGTTGTCCAGCCTCAAAATTTGTTGTACTTAATGTTGGAGTATATTCTCGTCAAATTCCTCTTTAGCTAGCTTATCAATTGAATCCACTTTATAGCAACTATATATAAAGGGATACTTAAATGCATTGAACAAATTAAACATTAATTCATCCTGTCAACTTTGAAAGTTATTTTGCCATTCTTCACATCTATGATTGCCTTTATTGTAGTTGAGAATGGTCATCCTAAAATAATAGGAATTTCGACATCTTCCATCGCAAGCACAATGAAGTCCACTGGAATGTACAAATGTTCAACTTTAACCAAACCATCCTTTGTAATCCCAACGGGTGCCTAATCGATTTGTCTACTAATTGCAATGTAATTGTAGCAGGCTGTATCTCTTTAAATCCAAGTTTCCTAGCAACAAAAAAAGGCATTATTGAAACACTACCACCCAAATCACAAAAAGCTTTAAAAATTTTAAAACTACCAATAGTGCAAGGAACAGAAAAACTCCTTAAATCCTTAAGCTTTAGTGGAAGCTTATTCTATATTATAGCACTACACTCCTCAGTAAGTGCAACTATCTCAAACTCTTCCAATTTCCCATTTTTGGTTAAGATGTCTTTCCAAAACTTCACATCGCTTAGCATGTTTTTCCAAACTTCAGCAAAAACGATATTAATATGAAGCTTCTTTGTCACAACTTAATTTTAGGGCCATGACCAATGCATGGGCACAATGGGCATAGCCCACTAAGCCTAAGCAAGCCTCTTTATGTAATCTCGATCGTCATTTCAACAATCATTCTTAAAGTCAAATTTCGTAATTCTCAACTATAAAAATATTCAGTGATATACTATGACAATCAAATACTTACATTTAGATCATCCAAAGTAATATCACCCATTTTCAACTCATAGTGGCATCATCGATCAAAATATACGTATATTGTTTATACTATGAATCTTGGTGATTTACATCACATGTGCGCATACACAGGCAAAAGACTCTTGACTACCAGCGGAGTGACTTTGGGTGAAGGTACAACTATTGAACGCCATGGTACCTACCAAAAAGATGAATATATGTGGACACCTCAATCTAGGTCCCAACTGCCTTCGACTCTGAAAACATAAAGTTTAAAAGGGTGAGTATAAACCTAATGAGTGAACATAGGAAGGGAATAAGCAAACGATACGAAAAGTTGTAGAAAACATGATGCACTTATGTTAAAAACAATACAATTTAGCTTAATTTCTTGTAAAGCCCCTTAATTAAACCTTTGGTTATTTAATCCCTTAGAGTGAAAGATCTATGATCAACAACGAAGTTGGAAAGAGTGAAAACTACAATAAATATCCAAGCAAGACAAGCAAGGCAGAGAGTTTCTCGTTGCATTGAAAATCAATTTGGAAACAATTAACAATTTTAACATTCAATATTCATTGCAATCACATAATAGTTTCTCTAACGTTTCTATGGTATGTGTAAACATGTATACAACCACTGGCTCATCAGCTCATGTGCACTCCCATACCGCACATAGCTGAAATCATCATCAATTGATCATCAGCTCATGTGCACTCTCACACCGCACATAGCTGAAATCCTCATCCACCGATCATCAGGTCATGTGCACTCCCACACAGTACAAAGTTGGAATCGTCATCCATCGGTTATCAGCTCATGTGCACTCCCATACCGCACAAAGCTAGAATCACCCGTCATCACCTGCATGTGCACTTCCACCTGCACACCCATAGTTACAATTATCACACAATATTATCATTCAATGAATAGCATATATATCATCAGAATATAGGAACACATGGGTTCATCACATTACACATTTTACAACATAAAACGTTTCATCAAGGGCTTGTTCCCAAGCATGATTTAGAGAAAAAAAGTCAAATATAATTATTGAAGTGCTTCATCTCAACACATATGTATTTCCCAAAAATAATTTAATGCAAGTTCACTCATTCGTCCTTGTTGATTCTTTTGATCGACTCTAACTTCAACTAATGCTCCAAATGGACATGTGGGGCCTCATTGGAACTTATCACACACAATATAACCATAAAAAATATAACAGCCCACAAATCTAATTATTGGCCATCTATAACAACTTAAAATCAATCTTAAGTCATTTCTCACCTTGGTGGACATGTAGTTGAATTTTCTTAGTGAGGATTAAAAGGGGAGAACTCCTTCAAGAGTTGTCAAGCTAATTTGAAGAGATTTCCTCTCTAAAAATGTTCAGCTAGTGAGAGAAAGTGCAGAGGAAAAACTTTTTTTGAGGGTTTTTGAGGTGAAAAAGTGAAAGAGAACGAAAGACCCTATGAAAAAGTGTGCAAAAACATGAATTTTGGAGTTAGTATGAGAAGGTTATGGAGGTTTTAAGGTTTCTTTCAATGGAGGATGAAAGTTCTACAAAACAGAGAGAAGAAATGAGATGAAGATGAAGAGAGTGTTGGAACTTTAGATATTTATCTCTAAAGTCAATCAAAGTTTCACGTAATTTACAAAAAAGCCCCTTTTTGTTCTTTTGGTGTAGTGCTTTCACTTTGAAAAAGAATTTTGACCACTTTTTGATCAGAACCGGGAAAAGTTGTAAACATCAAAGTTGTATCCCTGCCTCTTAGCTTTCAAATAGTTCAGAAATCATGTCATTTGGACTTCTGTAAATACATGAAAAACTGAAACATATGCAAATAGAGCAACAGTCCATTATGCACCTTTATTCACCAATTGAAATTATTTTTGATCCTACTCCTATAAAAACATAAAATAATTATAAATAATGTAAAACTAATATCAATAACTTAAAATAAATATTTAAAAATAAATTAAACTAAACTAATAAAATGATTTGTATGTGCACTTGTGATAAAAAGGCAAGTTGGCAATTTACGATTTTCATGATCATGAAAGATATGAAGGTTATCAATACGTAGGCATACACTTGAAGTTGTAACTTATGTGTTTGGAGAATTTAAGATATAGTTAATTTCATGTGATTTGAACTGGTTATGTGGTAGTTAATTTAATGATTTGGCTGAGTGTTTGAAACTTGTTATGAATGGTTGGATGAGATTAGCATTTGTAAAAGTTAGTGAATCTCTTGACTATTTCTTGTGGACTATGAAAGTTGATGGAATGGAGGCACGTAGTGCCATGATATTGTGTGATGATAAATGACATGATATACATCATTGGAAGTGATTGTAAAAATAAGGGAAGAATAAATTCTTGAATCAATAATAAGGTAAGCATAAGGAGAATGATTAACATGGACAAATTTCATGACAATTTTAAGTTGAAGTGATTGAACTATGTGAGTTACGAGACAAGGAAAACAATCAGTTGCGAATATTAAGGAATTATGAAATACTAGAATTGGTGAGTAATTATGTGTGATAGTATGTAATTGAGAATTCATCATACAATACGGGAAGGATGTTGTTAAGTGAGACTTATGTGATTGATAACAAGTGTTAAGAGATAACGAAAGTTTAAAGATGTTGGCTAGGCATAGTGTATGTGATAAGTAAGAGAATATAAACGATTAAAGAAATTGCAGTATAGGCTTAGAGGAAAGCCATGTGGTTGAGAATGATTAGTGTAGTAATCTTAAAGGTAGAAGAATTGTTTGATAAAGTAAATTCCAGCAGTTGCAATGCCGCAGCCCTAATTGCCCAACGTTATCGCGCTAAGAACCCTTCATGGCTAAAAAGCACGATCACATTGTGAGTGGCATGAAGATGAAACTCACAAGATGAAGTATAGTCAATGGTCTTGATGTTGAGTTTTGTTATTTGGAGTTTTAAGTACATTGGAAAGGTGTTTATATGAGTGAATTGAAAGGTTTCTTTGTTTCCTTATATATTGGCATGTAAGTAAAAGAGAAGTTAGAGAGTTCTCAAGATGGCTACATTGAGATAAATTACCATGTGAAGTATTAAGATGAATAATATGTTGACTATAGTCAAATCCTAAAGATTAAGTCTTGTTAAAAAAATGAGTGAAACGTTAGATGAACGTATGAAACATTGACGAGGGATGTCAATACCAAGTGATGAAATTGTGAATGAAGGATTACAAGCGTGGCATAGAAAATGAATTAATATAACGTTAAAGAGCAAATAAGTGATTAAGTGTTTTGGGAATGCATGAACATCTTTGAGAAGGAATTACCAAACATACACAGCAAGTATAATATGTGGGATTTTGAAACTTGCTAAGGAGCTTAACGACTAAACTATGGGTTAAGTGATCATATGCGATAAAACATAAGTCTAAGGTAAGTATCTACAAGGAAATACTGAAGAGGAATCCTGCTATGAATCTTATGAAAACAAGCATTAAGTTACGTGGTTACAAAAAGGAAGTTGTAAGCTGAAAGTGATATCCGTATTGACATTAAAAAGTACTTGAGAAGAACTTTGTTTCAAGTCTTGCAATATCAAGTACAAATTGTAAATTGGCTAAGGGAGAATGGTGTTATATTAGTTTGAAAGAATGGTACAAAAGATGACTGAAGGTAACCTTGATAATGAAGTCGGATAATGAAAACCTCATAATGTATTATGGAAATTGGAAATAAAAAATGCGTGAGGCATGCGTAATTCGAAGGAGTCTAAGTCTTAAGTGACTAATTAATATCAAAATGCAATAAGGATGGAATATATATGTTAGAGGTATGAAAGATAATTGAGAAAAAAGGATAACTTTTAGGTATTATGGTATTGCGTAAGATGCAATGATCAAGTAAGGATGAATCCTTGAACAATCAATGAGATTATAAAGCATATATGAATACTAGATTATAATTTAATGAAAATGACATTTGGCAAGTGAGATGTGATTAATGACATTGTGATGTAAGGATATATAGTACGATGAAACTTAAGCATATAGTTGGCAATGATATATATGATATGAAGTTATGCATAGGCATAATGAGAATTCTATGGATTACGTAACAGATAACTTGTGGTAAGATGCAAGTTGAATGGTAATTCAAACAACCAAAAAGGGCAATTTGAAATTGATTATACCTTAATGTTCGTAGATTAAATATGAAAGTGTTGACATGCACTATGAGAATTATTATATTGAATCTTGGTTATGGATGGGAACAAATAAAGGGAAATGTAGTCTGAAAGCACTTGAACACAAGGATTCCCACACCTAATAAGGAACGTTGACACTTGAATGTGTATGTACATACATATGTGTGGAGTTAGTGATGTGCTCAATTAAAGTGAAGAATTGTTCTTAGTGATTTGAAATTTGAACTCAATATATTTGATGAGTTGTATAGATAATGCAATGATAAGAAATCCTATCAGAAATTGATCTATGTTGATATAAGAAATTTTTGAAGTAACAGTTAAAGAAATGATATCAAGGAAATATAACTTGTAGCGTGATTAAGCCATAAAAGATGGACAAATATGATTAAGAAGATTTAAGTTACAGAAATACGAGATAAATATGAAGAATGAGGGAATGGTTGAAAGATTCAACTCTCCATAATGTTGGAAATATGTATAGGAATGAATAGGGCATGCTTATAATGCCATAAGTTGTGTGATAATGCGTGGGGATAAGGCAAATGAATGTCAAAAAGTTTGACAAGAATCGAAATAAAGATATGTTTAAGGTTAGTAATGGAATTAAAGGCATACTTGAGATTTTAGTGATGAGAGAGAACAATGGTTGAAGGGTACTGTTATTTGATTCAAAGATGATAAAAGGTCTAAGTTACGTACCCTGACCTTGTCAAGTGTTCTAGTCGAACTGAAGGTAACGAGGTGAATAAATCAAAATTCCCCATGAAGAAGGAAATAAAATAAAATCATTGAGTGAGATTAACAACCTGATGTTAAGGTGAATTCGAGGATGGATTCTTTTTAAGTGGGGGACACTGTGATACCCCGTACCCTCGTATAGTAGTCAACATAACCTTATCAATAAGACAAAGGGCTAATTGACGTGGATTTAAGTGTCAAAGAGCAGTGGTAGGTGAAAGGAATATTCTAAAGTAAAATATTTTGCACACGAGGAAATAACAATTAAATAATAATATTTTTATTAAGGAGAAATTAACGAGATAAAAAGTGATCCAAAAGTGAACCAGGGCAACATAAGATTTTTTGGAGCCCTAGAAGGCTAGTGGAGAATTTTGAAATAAAATAATATTAAAATATTAATATCTTATCTGTGGTTGAAATTAATCATGAAGGAGGAGTATATGGCTAATCTAAGTAAAGGAGAAGAAATAAGAAAGAATTTCGAAGAAAAACAGCGATAGTTGTGCTCGTGTGTCTTTATTTAGTTGTGTCCGTGTGTCTTTATTAAATAGAGCTAGAGTAGGTAAGTAAATATTTAAATATTATGGTGATACCGCGTTGAAGTGCAAACTTTATATTTTCTTTTCACACATGTAAAGGAAGAAAAATAAAAGGAAATTGGAATTAAAAGATTGTTAGGAGGACTAAATTATAAAAGGGAGAAACTTGGAGGGCAAAACGATAATTTTTCCATGAGCTTGGTTAAAGCTTCCAAAGGAAGCTTTCACCTTTTTCCTTCTTATCCATGGCTGATCCTTATCTTCTCCATAAGGCATTTTCTTCTTCTCTTCCAACCCAATGCCATTTTCTCCCTTGCAACAAAAATCGATCTATTTTCTTTTTCTTTCTTTCTTCTCTTAATTCTTCATTTTTTTATCTTCTCCTTGGTCATCAATCCATCATTCTCCACCCATTTTCATGACAAATGGGCTTTAGGAGAGAGAAAGAAAAATCTCTTTTTCTTTTCTTCATTTTTCCATTATACTCTGCTTTCAACACTACCTAAGCTTTTTAGCTTTGGATCTACGTTTTAAAGCCAAAAGGTAAATATTTTCAACTCTTGGATTTTGAAATTCATGGGTTTATATATATTTTCAGATTTTATTTCTTAATTTTCTTCAAATTTCTTTTCTTGGAAGTATTAGGTTTCTATTTATTTGTGTACCTCCAAGCTCATCCAAGTAAAGAATCTTTAAATTGGAACAGTTGGTCTAAGGGGTTTGTAAATTAGACTAGAAATTTATGTTAAATGTTAGGTTAGAGTGTAGATTGTCTAGTGTAAATTTATTAAAGTTATTAGATTCAATTTATGACATAATCGAGGTTGTTATGGTTTATTGACAAATATAGGTGCTAACGATACTTCAGGTCTTACTTGGATTATGACCTTGTTGGTGCTAGTTTTGTAAGGTGAGTGAACTTGCATTTAAAAGGTTTTGAACAAATGCATATGTGTTGAATGAAATGATAGAATGTCCTTGGTTGACTCTTTTAAAATTTATGTACATGAACAAGCTTTTCAAAAGTGATACTTCTAAGTTTTTAAATGCATAATGTGAAGAATTACGTATTTGAAATATTATGTTGAATTGACAATTGAATTGTGGCATGTGATGTATTGTGATGCAAAGATTCTTGTTACATGTTGTTATGTGTGCCATGCATTAAACTGTATTGTTGAATGATAATGATAACCATGCGTGTGCGGAGTGGGAGTGCACATGACTGTGATGGTGGTGTGCGGTGTGGGAGTGAACACGATGATGACATTTGTCATGTGCGGTGTGGGAGTGCACATGATGGGGATGTGGTGTGCGATGTAGGATTGCACACGATGATGATGATATATGCCATGTGCGGTGTGGGAATGCACATGATATATGCCATGTGCGATGTGGGAATGCACATGATATTTACCATGTGCGGTGTGGGAGTGCACATGAGGATATTAGCTATGTGCGGTGTGAGAGTGCACATGAGCTGAGTTGAGGATGGCAATTGTGTGCGTTGAGCCATGTTGTCTAATTAGGATTGACCTTGATGTGTTTCATGCATGTTTGAAATGTGATTACATTGAATGTTGAAAGTTGAATTTCCTAAATGTTTTAAAATGATTTAAAAGTCAACATGGCATCGAGTTTTTTTATGATATACAAATTGCATGGTTTCAATATAAGTGCATCATGTTTTCAAAAAATCTTCATATCGTTTTCTTGTTCCCTTCCTATGTTCACTCACTAGGTTTATACTCACCCTTTTCAACTTCATGTTTTCGTTTTTAGGATCAAAGGTAGTTGAATCCTAGGTCCATATGCTCCCTCCTATTCATCTTTCGGTAGGTTCACTACGACTCTCAATGATAGCACCCACGCCTAGAGTCACTCCACTTGTTGTCAAGGGTTTGTTGTATGTTTATATGTGATGGTTTAATATAAATTGTGAGATTTGTTGTGAACTTTGTATTACTTGGTTTTCACGATTTAAATTTTGAAGAGATTGTTATTTGAAATTACAAGTTTTAGATCCTAAAGAAAAAAGAAGTGATAGATGGACTACTAACAAGTTTACATAGAGAGGCTTGCTTAGGCCTGGTGGGCTTTGCCTATTGGGCCCATGTGTCGATCATGGCCCAAAGTTTTGGGCTGTGACAGCCCATTGGGTCCATGCGCCAATCATAGCCTGAGATTTGGGCTGTGACAGCATCCCTTGTGTACCGATTATAAAGTGAGAATATTTGTGACAGCAAAGATCTACAAGATTTGAAAGAAATAGATGCATCCATGTGGGTTAATCTTGGAATGCATGGTGATTTTGAGCTATGTAAGCAATGGGTAAGTGTTTTAGTCATGAAATCACAAGTATAAAGGAGAAATGAGATGTGTATTAATTGTCTCTGCTTGTGGCAGCAATGATGACCGAGGATGTAAGGAAATGATGACCTATTTGTGGAATTCAATCTAAACCTGAAAGGTAAGCATGCAATGTGACTACATTGTGTTGTGTTGGCTTTCTTTGGTTCAAAGTATGTGGATTGTATGTTAAATTATTGCGAATGGTGAGGATGAAAAATGTGAAAGTAGATTAAGGATTAATTGATTGAAGTGTAGAAAGGACCTCCTTTGCACTAAAAATCCATTTGGTGTTGCCATAAAAAATCAATTTGCAAGAAAATGGGAAATTCTAAAGTTTCATCTACCAAATTTAACATGCATTACAACCATAAATCATATTCATGAGCTTTCTATAACACACACAATTACATATACATACATCGGCATCATGTGTGCACTCCCTACTCGCACACTCTATTATCATCACATGTGCACTCCAGTCGCTACTCGCACACTCCATCATCATCATGTGCGCACTCTCTACTTGCACACTTCAACATCACCACCCAACATCATTCATAGATACACAACACATATTCATAAGATATATACACACCTACCAACATAATATAAAGCATACGGATTAATCCTTATACACATCTCACATTTCACAATATCAAAAACATTTAATCAAGGCTTGTTCCCTGGCACACATTTGCAAAGAAAAGTTGGATAAAATCATTCAAATATCTTGTGCAAACACATTCACATTCCCAAAACAAGTTCAAAATGCAAGTCCACTCACCAGTATTTCGTTGAACCTTTAGTCGATTCTAACTTCCCTAATGGTCCAAATGGGACGATGGGGCTTCATTGGAACCTATCATCACATTAACATCACAATTAACTCAATTCTCATAATCACAAGTTCTACAAGCTATCATCTACTAGTTTCCAAGTGCCATGAAATTGCTATCCATTTTCACTATTCTAATCACTCCAAAGTGAATTTCCAACCTCAACTACCAAAATACCCACAAGTCTAAACATTAATCATTTTCAACACTAAAAATCAATTCTAGTTCACTACTCACCATGGTAGCTTTGTGCTTGAAATTCCTTCCAAAAACTTTCAAGCTATTAATAAAGCTTCCATTTTCTCTCTCTAAAGCACCTACCTAGTGAGAGACAGTATGGAAATAAGATTTTTTTCAAGGGTTTTAAAGAGAGAGTGGAAGAGCACAAGGATTTATAAAAGGGTGCACCAAAAGCAAGTAAAATGGAGCTATTTTGATGGAGGTTAGGGAGGTTCATATCAAGCTTCCATGGAGGTTGGAAGCAACGTGAAAGCGAAGAAGGAAAAAGAAGAAGAAGTTGTTGGAAAATAGGAGAAGAAACTGCTGGAAGAAAAAGATATTTATAGCCCAAGCTTATCCACTCCACTTAAATTACCAAAATGCCTTGACAAGTCAACTTGTTTGCCTCCAATCCTTTACACAATCTTTTACTCATTTGACACTAAGACAAGGTCCATAATGGTCCAGGAATGCTCGGGTTCATGAAAACTTAAAAATTTTCACCCGAGGTGAAAAAATGATTATTTTGCCCCTACCGTGGAAATCATCATCATTTTTATTTCCTTCATCATTTTGCCCTTATTTAATCATCCATTTATACCTTAGGCCTACTTAGGCCATAAAATTGTTTAAAATCTTACTTTTAGGGGCTTCCTAAGGAAATGACGAAATTACACCTGATAAGAGATATCGCATCTACTTCTATCTACGAGTCTATAAAGGTCAAAGTCTCACATTCACCCCTACTTAAAGAAATTCAGTCCCCAAATTTAAATTCAACTATAAGATAACATAACTCTAAGCATCAAAGAAGTGTGGATATTTGGTCCGCATTTCCTCATCGGCTTCCCACGTTACCTCTTCATTGGTGTGGTTTTGGCATAACACTTTCACTGAGGCTACATCCTTCGAACGGAGCTTTTTGACTTGCTTATCAAGGATAGCCACTAGTTGTTCCTCATAGGTTAGATCATCTTGCAACTGGATGGTTTTATATCGTATTACATGAGATGGATCGGGGTTATATTTTCTAAGCATTGACACATGGAATACGGTGTGAATATTCGAAAGGTCTGGTGGTAGCGCCAAATGATACGCCACAGCTCCAACCTTTTCTAAGATCTTAAAGGTTCCTATATACCGAGGACTTAATTTTCCTATCTTACCGAACCTCATTACCCCTTTTGTTGCTGAGACCTTAAAAAATACGTGATCTCCCACTTGACATTCTAAGTCTCTCCATCTATTATCAACATATGACTTTTTCCTACTTTGTGCTGACAACATTCTCTATCGAATCATATGTATCTTCTCAGTGGTGTCCTACACCAACTCAGACCCTAAGAGTTTCCTTTCTCCCAGCTCTAGCATCTAATAGGTGACCTACACCTCCGTCCGTATAGTGCCTCAAAGGGTGCCATCTGGACGCTAGCTTGGAAATTGTTGCTGTAGGCAAACTCTACTAAGAGTAGATATCGATCCCACCTGACCCGAAGGTCTATCACACAGGCCCTCAACATATCTTCTAATGTCTGTATCGTTCGTTCAGACTGTCCATTAGTCTGTGGGTGGAATGTTGTACTAAAATCCAACTTAGTGCCCAATGCTTTCTGCAACTTTCCCCATAACCTACTAGTGAACTGTGCTCCTCTGTTAGATACTATAGAAATGGGAATACCATGCTGTCGTACTATCTCATCCACATAAACTTGAGCATATTGGGCAGCCTCATAAGTAGTCTTAATTGGAAGAAAATGGGCTGACTTTGTTAACCGGTCTTCTATTATCCAAATTGAGTCATATCCCCGCCTAGTTTGAGGCAAACTCGTTACGAAATCCATTGAAATATGCTCCCACTTCCATTCGAGCACTGGTAATGGCTGTAGTAGCCCCGTAGGCTTTTAATGCTCAGCCTTAACCTATTGACAAACCAGGCACTTGGAGACAAAGTCAGCTACATCTTTCTTAAGTCTTTCCCACCAATACACCTCTTTCAAATCCTGATACATCTTTGTAGCCCCTAGATGTACCACATAGGCTGCCATATGCGCTTCCTCCAATATTTCCCTTCTTAATCCACCACTATTGGGTACATAAAGTCTGGATCCATACCTCAGCACTCCATCTGTGCTTTTAGTAAACATCTTCCTTTTCCTTCCTTGAGAATCTTCTAAGGCCTTAACTACAAACTCATCTTTACTTTGTGCTTCTTTAATCCAGTCTATTCAAATAGGCCTCATTCTAAAATGTGCTAGTAATGCATTTACCTCCGAAACTTCCAAATGCACACTCATGTCTCCCAAACTATGAATCTCCTTAATCAAGGATCTCATATCTATAAAAATATGTGCCAAGCTCCCCATCGATTTTCAGTTCAAGGCATCTACCACTACATTTGCCTTAACGAGATGGTAAAGAATAGTACAATCATAATCTTTTAGCAACTCCATCTATCTACGTTGTCGTAAGTTAACATCCCTCTGCTGAAATATATACTTTAAACTTTTGTAGTCCGTATATATCTCGCAAGTCTCATCGTACAAGTAATGCCTTCAAATCTTTAAGGCAAACACAATTACTACCATCTCCAAATCATGTACGAGGTAATTCTGCTCATGCCTTTTAAGTTACCTTGATGCATACGTAATCACCTTCCCATGCTGCATTAATACACACCTTAAAACAACCAGCGATGCATCACAAAATACCATATAACCCCCCGTGCCTTGCGGTAGGCTTAATACTAGAGCTGTGGTGAGACATGCCTTAAGCTTCTCAAAGCTATCCTCACAAGCATCAGACTACTCAAATTTTGTATCTTTACGTGTTAGCTTAGTCAAAAAGGTGACTATTTTGGATAAGTCCTTCACAAATCAACAATAATAGCTTGCCAAACCCGAAAAGCTTCTAATCTTCGTATCTGATGTTGGCCTTGGCCACTTTTCCACTGCCTCAACTTTCTTTGAATCAACTTGTAATACCACATGTCCCAAGAATGCAACGCTTTCAAGCCAAAACTCACACTTGGAGAACTTGGCATCCAATCGATGTTCTCTCAAAGTTTGGAGCACTATCTTAAGATGCTGCTCATGCTCCTCCCTACTCCTCGAGTATATCAAGATATCATCAATAAACACCACTACGAACTTGTCCAAATAAGGCTTGAACACTTGGTTCATCAAATCCATAAAGGTCGTAGGGGCATTCGTAAGCCCAAATGACATCACCAAGAACTCATAATGCCCATTCCTTGTTTGAAATGCAATCTTTGTTACATCCTCATTTCGGATCCTCAACTGATGGTACCCAAATCGTAGACCTATTTTAGAGAAACACTGTGCTCCTTGTAATTGATCAAATAAATCATCTATCTATGGAAGAGGATACTTATTCTTCACCATTACCTTATTAAGCTGTCGGTAATCAATGCACAATCTAAGTGACCCATCTTTTTTCTTTGCAAATAGCACCGGTGCTCCCCATGGGGATACACTAGGATGAATGGAGCCTTTATCCAACAAATCTTCTAATTGATCCTTAAGCTCTTTAAGCTCCGCAGGTGACATTCTATATGAGGGTATGGATATAGGTCTAGTGTCGGGGAATCAAATCTATGCAAAATTCAATCTCCTGCTCGGGAGGCAAACCTGGTAGTTCTTTAGGAAATACATCCATGAACTCATTCACCACCGACACTTGGCTTATATCTCCAACCTTTGCTTGAATATCCCTTACCACAGCCAAGTGACCTATACAACCCTGCCGTAACAACCTTTTGGTAGACATGATCGATATCAAATTAGTTAGAGTATTACTCTTATCCCCTTGAATACTAAATGATGATTCATCGGCAAAATCAAACCTAACCAATTTATGATAGCAATCCACACTGGCATGGCAGGGTGATAGCCAATCCATTCCCAAGATCACATCAAAGTCTAAGGTGTCTAACACCACTAAATTCACCAAAGTATCCTTGTCCTTTACTCGCACTACAAAGGACTCATATTCCCATTTGGCCACAAATACCTCTTTTAAAGGAGTAGACACTACTAATTGTTCTTCTCTCCTAACACGATCTTTATCCAAATGAGATGCAAAACATGGAGAGATAAAAAGTTAGGTAGCACCAGGATCAAATAAGACTCAAGCATTCGTATTACAAACGGAAAGAGTACCTGAGACCAATGCATTGGATGTTTGGGCCTCTTAGGGTGTTAAAGCATAAACCCTTGCTTGGTCCCTACCAACAGAACTTTGACGTCCGGACCCAGATGGCCTGCTTTGAGAAGAAGTAACAGCACCTCTACCTCTTGATCCACTAGCCTCCTAACCAGATGAGGCAGCAATTGAAGGAGTAGATGAAATTGACTGGGCGGAGCCATGAGCAGAATCTTGTGATTGATGAGCCATCGGATAATTCCTCCTAATATGTCAAGGTTGACCACACCCATAACAAACTTTCATAGTATGGAAACATCGTCCACTATGTCGCACTCCATAATTATTGCAACGATCAATATCTTGACTACCCTACCTTGAATCTTGTTGTCTTCCCCGACTAAAAGTTTTTTGCCTTGATCCAATGCTGACACTAGTCAAATCACTCCCTTGTTGGGGTAATCGTGAGTCCCTCTGTGGACCCTGATGGCTAGAAGATGGAATACCACTGCTGAAATCCTTGTGACCTTGATATCCCTCTATCATGGGCTTTTTTGCTCTATCCCTCATAGCTCTACTCTCACTAGTCCTCATCTCAATCTGCTGAGTGCAATCCAGTGCTGCGGAGTAGATATTGAAATCTCGAGATGCAACAAGCCTGAATAATGGCTCCACTAGCCCATCCACAAACCTTTGAATCTTCATCTCTTCAGTAGAAACTAGATAGGGCGCATACCGAGCCAACTGAGTGAATTTAATGTCATACTCCGATACCGTCATACTCCAGGTCTGTACTAGAGCCTCAAACTCTCTGGCTCTAGCATTACGTACACTGAGTGGTAAAAATCGATCTAAAATGGATGTACTGAACTCACTCCAAGTTAATAGTGCTGCATCCATTGGTCTACCTGTACATAGAAAACTATACCACTCTTGCGCCACGTCCTCTAATCGGAAGGTGGCTAGCTCAACTGACTGGACACTAGAACATCCCAAGGCTTTACAAATCTTCTCCATCTTATCTAAGAAAACCTGTGGTTTCTCTGATGCATCAGACCCTGAAAATGATTGAGGCTTGAGCTTAGGAAATTAGGAAGAGAAATCTCTAAGTGACCCCTCTCAACCTCATGATGTTGGGGGTCAACTTGTCCTTGGGAACTAGGGGATTCTTGTACCGTAGGTCTCCCCTCCACTACCCTCTTTATATCGTCCAAACGAGCTGCCATCATCTCTATAACCTGATTAACTCCCTGCAGGCCTGTCGCCAAGTCATCAATGGTAATGCCCCCAATTGGTTATCTATCAACATCACCCGAAGATTGTCCCTCATCTTGTCTACTCACAAGCATATCCACCCTCACCGCCCTAGTGGCTCTGCAACGTCTACCTCGCCCCTTAAGGGTGGATGCTCGTGGCCTATCTGTCAACTCATCAGGAGCATCTTGCTCCTCCATCCGTCTTGAGACGGCCCATGTCTTAGGTGGCATTTTTACCTAGACAAGAGTAAACACCTATTGTTAAACACAACTTATAATCATACTTGAGGCAAAAAGGTGGTTTTTAAGATAGGAAATTTATGCGATCACTGGGTTGTAAAATGTGTCGTAGTTCACACTTCATAACCAAAGTTTCCACATAAATTCCCGATAGTCCGCTGCACCAACAAAAAGGAAGTCCTAGGACCTAGCAACCTAGGGCTCTAATACCAAGTCTATCACGACCTAATTCCTGGGCCATGACCGGTGCATGGGCCCAATGGACATAGCCCACTGAGCTCAAGCAAGCCTATTTATGTGACTCCATTCATCGATTTCATCATTCGTTCTTACCATTGTATTTCGAAGTTCTTAGTAACGAGTATGTCAAAACTTTTCTATCGAAACCATATATTCACATTTATATGATTCAAAATAATATTATCTGTGCCATTACATAGTGGCAACATTAAACAATATAAACATCTATTGCTTAAGACATATACACGTCTTAACAATTTACATCAGGGCACGTGTGTTCAACAAAAAGGACTCTAAACTTTCAGCGGAGCAACCATAGCAAAGGTGTAGCTACTGAATGCCATTGACACCTACCAAAAGATGGATACAAGTTTATGAAGACACCTCATCCTAGTTACCTGTTGCCTATTGATCTGAAAACATGAAGTTGAAAACGGTGAGTATAAACTCAATGAGTGAACATAAGAAGGGAAAAGGAAGAATTTGGAAATCATGATGCACTTGTTTCAAAAACAATGCAATTGATTTAGTTTCTTACTAAAAACCCCTCATTTCAAACTTTGATTAATAACTTCATAGTGTTGCAAAAACCCAAGATCAATCCATAAAGTTAAATGGGTGAAAAATATGTCAAAATCAAGCAAGCTAGAAAGCATGGCAGCAACTTTCTCGTTGCAGCAAAGTTCATTCTCCCGGCAGTGAGATTCAGGCGGCCAAAACAGAAAATTTCTCGCTGCAGCAAGAATTAGTGTTAGTTTGCATATGTTTCAGTTTTTCTATTATATCTCCCGCTTAAGAAGTCCAATTGATCTGATTTTTAGACCATTGGAAAGACAAAAGATAGGGATTAAACTTTGATGTTTACCACTTTTCCCAGTTCGGAAGGGAAGATTGTCAAAATTCTCATCAAAGTGAAAGCATTGCATCAAAACCTGAGAGTTTCTCGCTACAGTGAGATTTATTCTCGCTGCAGCGAGTTGTTGGTTGCCAAAACACAATGTTTCTTGCTACAGTAAGAAACAGGGCACCTAAGTGTAAAAAGGGCCTCCTTTGCACTAAAAATATATTTGGTGTTGCCATAAAAAATCAATTTGCAAGAAAATGGGAAATTCTCAAGATTCATCATGTCAAATTTAACATGCATTACAACCATAAACCATATTCATGAGCTTTCTATAACACACACAATTACATATACATGCATCATCATCTTGTGTGCACTCCACTCCCTACTCGCACACTCCATCATTATCATGTGTGCACTCTTTACTCGCACACTTCAACATCACCACCCAACATCATTCATCAATACACAGCACATATTCATAAGATATTTACACACCTACCAACATAATATAAAGCATACGGATTAATCCTTATACACATCTCACATTTCACAATATCAAAAACATTTAATCAAGGCTTGTTCCCTAGCACACATTTGCAAAGAAAAGTTGGATAAAATCATTCAAATATCTTGTGCAAACACATTCGCATTCCCAAAACAAGTTCGAAATGCAAGTCCACTCACCAGTATTTCGTTGAACCTTTAGTCGATTCTAACTTCCCTAACGGTCCAAATGGGACGATGGGGCTTCGTTGGAACCTATCATCACATTAACATCACAATTAACTCAATTCTCATAATCACAAGTTCTACAAGGTATCACCTACTAGTTTCCAAGTGCCATTAAATGGCTATCCATTTTCACTATCCTAATCACTCCAAATTGAATTTCCAACCTCAACTACCAAAACACCCACAAGTCTAAACACTAATCATTTTCAATGCTAACAATCAATTCTAGTTCACTACTCACCATGGTAGCTTTGTGCTTGAAATTCTTTCCAAAAACTTTCAAGCTATTAATAAAGCTTCCTCTTTCTCTCTCTAAAACACCTAACTAGTGAGAGAGAGTATGGAAATAAGATTTTTTTCAAGGGTTTTAAAGAGAGAGAGTGGAAGAGCACAAGGATTTATGAAAGGGTGCACTGAAAGCATGAAAAGTGGAGTTATTTTGAGGGACGTTCATATCAAGCTTCCATGGAGGTTGGAAGCAAGTTAAAGCGAAGAAGGAAGAAGAAGAAGAAGCTGTTGGAAAATGGGAGAAAAAGCTGCTGGAAGAAAAAGATATTTATAGCCCAAGCTTATCCACTCCACTTAAATGACCAAAATGCCTTGACAAGTCAACTTGTTCTCCTCCAATCCTTTATGCAATCTTTTAGTGCTTTGACACTGGGACAAGGTCCATAATGGTCTAGAAATGCTCAAGTTCATGAAAACTTAAAAATTTTCACTCGAGGTGAAAAATGACCATTTTTCCCCTACTGTGGAAATCATCATCATTTTTATTTCCTTCATCATTTTACCCTTATTTAATCATCCATTTATGCCTTAGGCCTACTTAGGCCATAATATTGTTTAAAATCTTACTTTTAGGGGCTTATTAAGAAAATAATGAAATTACCCCTGATCAAGGATATCGCATCTATTTCTATCGATGAGTCTATAAAAGTCAAAGTCTCATAGTCATAAGTGGTGCTATTATCCAGGTTTGAGATGCCACTCGAGACACAAGCAAATGTTGCAGAGATCTTAAAGTAAATGCTTCTAACACAAGGTTAATGTAATGATATATCCCTTTGATTAGGGATGGATGAAGGTGGAGCTGGACTGTTCAATCTATAATAATTTTTTGATTTGATGGAGTTATGATTTGAACCCATGGTTGTTAATGGGAAGAAAAATTAGATGACTATGGATTGTATTTGAGGTCAATATAAAGGGGCACGTGTGATAATGGTAATAAGAGGCATATTTTGACTGGAATAAATAGTGATTGTTAAGATTCACTTGAGGTTTATAAATTTAAGTATTAAGGGAGGTATAAATTGATACTCACATGCACGAAGGTAAGTGCACTGTGTTAATTAAGCTTGCCCTGCCCATATATGAATGGTGTTGAACTTCCAAAATATTTTATATGCGGATTTGTGTTGAATATGTGTATAGCAGTTTAGAAGGAGTTGGGTTTGATTTCAATTAAGTGATTGGGAGATCCTAAGGTTTGATTTGAACTATGTTGGGTTGTAATTGTAAGTGCATGATTTAGCTCAAGGGTGAAAATTAGTGACTATTATGATTGATGTGTGGCCAATAAGTAAAAAGTTAGTAAGCAAACATGCTCTATGGATAGACTTAAATTTTGCTATGCTTAGTACGAAGCCAATGAATTAAAGGACTAGTGGTGAATGTGGTAGTTTAAAGTTAAATGACTTAAGAAAATTGATTATAGTCTAAATGCCTTATGGAGTTTTAAATTTGAGCTGGATATACGAATCGCTTTAAAGGATCAATTTAAGAGTCTAATTGGATTAGTATGCAAACTATGGTGTAAATGATTAGTTTTGAATTTGATTTCTTCAAAGGTAAGGGACTTAGAATTATTGATTTTTGGATATGCTCTAAGAAGGAGTTTCTGCATCCTAAGTTTAGAATAATTTTGACCTTATGGCCGCAAGAACGAGATGCAACAACTAAGTGAATTGTCTATTTTATAAATGTAATTGGTTAAGGATTGATAAGAAATCATGATTTTAACACTAAGCGGTGTACAATTCGATATTTATGTATTTAAGAGTTATTTGAAGACAAGTGCTTAAGCAAAGTTGCACTAAATGTTATGGTAAAGGAATAAGATTGTTAGTAGTGAAATATGCCTAAACAATGATTTTGGCATACCACAAAGAGGGTGAAATAGATGTTGAAATTAATGTTCTGATAGCGTACGTATGATAGAAGTTAGTTTTACAAATTGTAGTTTTTATGAGAATGAAATATATAAAGGTTATCAATATGTGGGCATATACTTGGGGTTGTAATTTATGAGTTTAGGGAATTGTTTTGATAAAGTAAATTTCCAATGGCTGTAGTGTCGCATTGCTGAACGTCGATTTGAATTTGAGGATGAATTCATTTTAAGTGGGGGAGACTGTAGTACCCCATACATTGATATGGTGGCTAACAATGCTAGTTTTATGTTATTTATATTTATTTTATGTTTTTATAGGAGTAGGATCAAAAATAATTTCAATTGCTGAAGAAAGGTGCACAATGGACTGTTGCTCTATTTGCATATGTTTCGGTTTTTCAAGTATATCTCACACTACACAAGTCCAAATGAAATGATTTTTGAACCAGTAGAAAGCTAAGAGGAAGGGATACAACTTTTTTGTGTACCACTTTTCCTAGTTCTAATGGAAAAGTGGTCAAAATCTTTGTCAAAGTGAAAGTATTGCACTAGAAGAATAGAGTTGGACAAAACCATGAACGCCACGGCGCTGAAACTTAGTGCCGCGGCCTTGACTGTAATTTCCACCAATAACAAGTTTATGGGACTTTGGAAGCTAGGGCTTTTGGGAGGCTATTCAAGGGACCTTTTTAGAGGATTTTGGACCTTTTCTTAGTGTCAAAAGAATAAAAAGATTGCACAAAGGATAAGAGTAAGATAAGCCACCTTGTTAAGGGCATTATTGTAATTGCATGAAAAATTGGATAAGCTTTGGCTATAAATATCAATTTCCAGCAACTTCTTCTAATTTTTCTAGTAGCTTCCACCAGCTTCCAGCAACTTCTTTTTTCTTCCTCCCCACCCAATGCCATATTCACCGCTACCACCATGAAAATGGAGTTTTTCAATTTCTTTTCCTTGTTTTCTTCTTATTTCCTTTCTTTTCTTACTTCTTTCTTCTCCAAACTTCTTGGGCACTAAACCTAAAGTTTTAAGCCCCAATTTCCAGCACATATAAACCCTAGGAGGAGAATAAAGAAAAAAAGAGAAAAAGGAAGAAAAGCTTGGTTTTGTAATTCAAGAAAGCTAAGGTAAGGATTTTGTGTATTTAAGCTTATGGTTGGTTAAATTCTTGAAAAATGATGTGTGAATCATTTTGTCGCAGCTATGGTGACCATGGGTGTGAGGAAATTATGAAATTTGTTGGGTGAAATTCAAGCTAAAACCAAGTGGTAAGCTTAATGCTACAATTTGAAGCTTATGATTGGTCTAGTACGGTGAGAATGATTATGTGCATAGGTAGTGTTATTGTGATGTCATGGGTATGGTTGGAAGGCAATTATATTGATTGGAAGTTTGGTGTGTACATATGTGTTGTTAGGAATGGTTTAAAAGGTTATGCTTGTTGGTGTGCACGAATGAATATTAATGTTATGCTTGGTGGCAACATGTAAATTAGGATGGTGGTACATGTAGCCTTAGAAAATGTTGATGGAAGTAAATTTATAATTGCTGCCATATGTTAGGTAATTGTTGTGGAAATGATGGATAAACTTGATAAATATCCTTAGACAAGATTTATATTTGTTCTAGAGTCATAAATAAGTTGCTGGTATCCATAATCTAAAGAATTATGCAAGTAAAGATAAAGGCCACTTTGGTAAATAATGTGTCAAGATATAAGTTAGTTGGATGAGGATTCATGATTGAAGGAAAAAAAAAGTAAAAATGAGGTACACTAAAGATATTGAATTTGGATTGATGCTATGAAGTACAAAAGTAAAGATAGTGCACAGTCGTGGCGTGCTGGAAGGAATAACGAGTGACCGGCAAGTAAAATAGCTAGATACGCCTCCGAAAAAATAACGATGTAATATCCCGCTATCATAAGGTGAGTGAACTTGCATTTCAAAATGTTTTGGAGAAATGTTTACGTGTTTCAATGTATCATTTGGAAATTTCATCAATTTTTGCTTTAAAATTTCCTGGGAACAAGCCCTTGATAAAATGTTTGATGTTGTGAAAAGTGAAATGTGTAAAAGGATGAATCCATATGCTTTTGTATAATGTTGATATATATATATTATGTCATAAATGGCACCATTGTGTGACAAATGCAACTGTGCATGTGTGAGGTGAGTGTGCGCTTGTCGGCGATGACGGTAGGGAGGGAGATGGATGGGATGTACAACTATGTGCACGATGTGGTGGGATGCACATGAGCTGGGTGAGATGCACATAATGAATCTTGAAAGTTTTTCGTTTATTTGCAAATTGATTTTATTGCAACAAGAAACATTCTGTTTATACTACCTTGCTTGGATAATTGCTGGAAATTTCCTCTCTTTCTAATTTCATACTAAATATGGTTCCTTCATCATTAAATGATTTAATAACCAAGGGTTTAATGGAGGGATTTTAACAAGAACTTGAATTAAGTTGCATTGTTTTCAAATAAGAGCATCATGATTATCAACTTTTCTTATCGTTGCTTATTCCCTTCCTATGTTCACTCACTGGGTTTATACTCACTGTTTTTAAACTTCATCTTCTCAGATTCGAAGGTAGTTGGGACCTAGATTGAGTGTCCATGTATGCTCGTCTTCTTGGTAGGTACTATGGCAACTCAGTAGCGGTACCTTCACTTAAAGTCACTCCGTTGACAGTTGAGAGTCTTTTGTCCATGCACACACATATGTAATGTAAACTACTAAGAGTCATGTTATAAATGAAGTATGTGTATGTTGGATTGATAATGATGCCCTTATGAGATGGAAATGAATGACAGTACTTTGAGGTAATACAAATATGAATATTCAGTTGCTATAAACTATTACTAAAACATTCATCGTTGAGAATTACAACACATAAGTTTAAAGATGATGGATGGAATGAGGAATAAGATCTCATAAATAGGCTTGCTTAGGCCTAATGGGCTACGCCTATTAGGTCCATGCACCGATCATGGCCCGGGATTTGGGTCGTGACAGTTTTAGTCTAACCTTTATGCAAATGCTTACACCATGTATTTTAGTATGAAAAGCAATTTGAAAGGTTATCGGACCTTGTTTTCCAAATGATTTAAAGCAAAAGAGTTGGAAACCTCGATTTGGTTTTGAAAACAATTTTGACAAACCGAGAGCGTTGAGAGTAGGCCGAATGTCACATCAAAATAGTGTGAACTTTGTGCACAAATGAGCTCTAGCTAGAGAGCCTTTGGGTCACCGACGAGCTGTTAGACGTGGTTAGGCCACAGTTTATGATTATTCGTGGCAAGGCCACGGGTTGTTATACGTGGTTGCAGCCACTTGATTTCTCCGATGTTGGCTAACATCGTTGAGACTACCATGGTTATGGGAATCCGGTGGAGGGGGGCCTCCCAGATTGTTATTACGTGGAAGAAAGTCCATAGATTGATTATTTATGATTACCTACTCGGGAGCCTTGAGAGTTTTTAGACTCCTACTCTTTTGCATGGTGGAGAGTTAATGTTTTCCATAGCTCCCTCAATTGAATGAAAGCTTTCAGTGCTTATATGTGATCATGAGTTGATTTATGTGGATGTACACGTTGATATTTACATGCCACACATTTTGGGAATGTGTAAACTTTTATACGGTTATTTGTATTTTTGATGGAAAGTGATGATTTTGATGATTGAAATTTATTTTTGTAGTGATTGTTTTCGGCATTGTTTTGACAAGGAAAGTACTGCATTATGATTTTACGACATCATTTTTACAAGGCATAAACACCCTACTTGTGATTTGGCTTTTCTAACATTTTATAATCTAGTTTTATTATTCAAATGATATGCTTTAAGCTTGTTTCCCATCTGCGGCCTGTTCATGGAACCGATGATCACTAAGTTTCTGAGACTCACCCCCTTTATCTTCCTTTTGTAGATAGTGATCGGCGTAGTGTGCATTCATTAGCACATATTGTCTACTACGGATAGGTAAAGGCATCTCATAGCACTTTATTCCGAGTCGCTCTGCTTCTAGAGGTAAAGTCGTTCATAGTATCATGTATTTATAAATAGTGTCAATGTAAGTGAGCGGTTAGATAATTATAGACTATAATGTATTTTTACAAGTAAGGTGAATAAAGGTTAAGATGGCTTATTATGATTTATGTTCAATTCTTATTACAAAGGGTTATGTGGTTCAAAGTAATTTCATAGATTGTTGGCATGAATATGTAGTAATAACTAAAGTTTCAAATAAAGTGTGTTCGAGCATTGGCGGGTTCTCCCACAAGACATAGACGCAGGTAGTGATCAAGGAGCAGTCGTTACAAAATCTAAACATTAAAAGCAAAACCAAGAAAATAAGAGAATAAAAGAAAATATAGAAAAACTTAAGAATTGTATTCTTGATCTCCAAATCTCCTTGAATCCTGCAAATTCTTCTTAGCTTCAATGACTTTGTGGCTTGACTCTCAACTGTTAATCTGGTGTTTGTTCGTTCCTTCTTGAAGTCTTTCGAAAGGTTATTTTTATAGGCTTTGAAGTTAAGCCAAGTTGGGTGAAGAAAGAAGTCAATTTCAGTTGGGATTTCTTCATCAGACTATGTAAGTCGCAGCCTTGCCCAATTAATTAACAAAAATTGTTATTGCTCTATGACTACTGTAGTTTGTCAACTTCAACAAGATTTTTGACCATCCTACAAGCCGAACTGGGTGAAGTAGTAAACAAAAATTGTAGTGTTTTCTCTTATCTTTCCAATGATCCAAAAATTGCTTCATTTGGAGCTCTGTAGAGAAAGTTATGACCAAAATACCAAAACATGTGGATTGGAAATCTGCACCTTGAAATTGCTCTCCCTTTTCCATTAAAATTATTCTTTCAAACACCTATAAAAAGCACAAATAAATCAATAACAACCTATCTTATCCTCATTAACACCAAATTAAGCATAAAATTAACCATGATTAGATTGACTCAACTAAAATAATTAATTTAAAATAATTAAATAAAACTTACTAATTTCTATGCATTACTACAAAAACTAAGCCAAATTATTATCAAAATTAAGCCCAAATAACTCTATATTAGAGAGTTATCAATAACCATAAGAAATGTATTGTGGCAGCCAAGAAAAGCTTGATTGGAGAGGATTTAGTGACATGCAAGCCATCAAACTCTTGGATGCATGATGGATTCAAAGTGAAAGAGAAAAGGTAAGCATGGTATTGCATTTTAAGGCCTACAGTTGGTAGAATTGTCAAGAAAATAATTTGTGAATAATGTTGGCAGCTTGGTGATTGAAACTTGGAAGAATATTGGAGTGCATGTAAGGCTCAAGCAACCTCAAAGTTAAAAATGTATAATGCTTTAAGTATGGTTAGAAGATTTTGAGAAAATGGATATTGTTGTGTTGATTGAAAGTTTGAAAGACACATTGGGAAGAATGATGATTGGTGGAAAGATTCAAAAATCATGAGCTAGTTAAAAATGTTAAGGTTGCTTGCTATGTTGTTTGAAAGAAATAAGGATGAATAATGTGGATGGAAGATTGGGAAACAAAGCATTGAAAGTTAGATAGACAAATTATGCATGTAAGCTTGGAAATAATTGACTGAAATTGGATTGATTGTTGTTGCCATATATGTGGTTAATGCTATGAAAATATAAGATGGACTATGATGAATGTTGCTTGGAAAGGCTGAAATGGGCACTTAATGCTATAAATAAGTTGCTGGTACATGTAACATAGAGAATTATGCATGTAAAGGATATGAATTCCTTTAGCAAAAATACGTCAATATGCATATGAATATGAAAAAGCTAATTGAGGAAGAATGGTGATTTTAACATGATTTGAGCTATTCAAATCATGATTAATGTTTGAATGAGAAAGAGAATGGAATGGGATATAAAAGCATAAAGCTAAGTGTGGGCAACAATTGTGGGATAGAATAATTTGTAAAGTTGCTAAGTATTTTGAATTTAATTGCTGCCAGAAAATTGACAAGCAAAGGATAGTTGCTGTGCATGTAAATCAAGAAGGATAACAATTAAACAGCAAGTGATATTGATCGATTAAGAACGCAAAGAGTTTAAATTGGCGAAGTAATATCTAGCCAAGAGTGGTGAGGAGGAAGTGTCGATTTTTAAAAGATTCTATGCTATATCAAAGTATATAAATAGTATTATTCAATGCCTTTGTGGAAAGCATGAGTTGCTAGAAAATAATAAGTGATTTGAATACATGGTTTGGAATGATTTATACACTGCTTTTATGGAAAGCATGAGTTGGTAGAAATAATAGACATTTGTGAATTCAAATTGAGTTTGAAGGTGTTTTGTATATACTATATACATGTGATATATGTAAAGTGTTTTAGAAATCGGGAAACAAACCCTTTTGCAATGTTTTGCATCAAAACCATGCCTTGTATCTTTGTGTGACATGCATAGCTAATTGCACTTGATAAATGACTTAAATACAAATTCTTGTGAGCCAGTTTTAGTTTGAAATTTATGCAAATGTTTACACCATGCATTTTAATGTGAAAACAATTTTGAAAGGTTGCCGAACATTGTTTTCAAATGATTTAACGAAAAACTCTTGAAAACCTTGATTTGGTTTTGAAAATGGTTTTGAGAAACTGAGAGCATCGAGAGTAGGTTGAAATCCATCGGGATAGTGTGACCCTTATGAACAAGTGAGCTCTAGCTAGAGAACCTTTTGGGTCACCGATGAGCTGTTAGACGTGGCTAGGCCACGATCTGTAATTATACGTGGCAAAGCCTTGGGTTGTTATACGTGGCTAGGCCACTTATTGATATACGTGGTTGTGACCACATGCTTTCTCCGATGTCGGCCAACATCATCAAAATTGCCATGGCTTTGGGAATCCAGTGGAAGGGGGCCTCTCAGATTGTTATTAAGTGGAAGAGGGTCCAAGGGTTGATTATCTATGATTACCTACTCGAGAGCCTTGAGAGTTTTTAGACTCGTACTCTTTCGCATGGTGGAGAGATATTGTTTTTTCCAAAACTCCCCGTTTTAATTGAAAGCTTTCAGTGCTTTATATGTTGACCATGAATTGATGTATGTGGATGTATTCTGTAATTTTTACATGCCACATGGTTTAGGAGCATGCGTGTTTGATACGGCCATTTGTATTTATGAAGGAAATAAATGATTTCAACGATTGAAATCTATTTTACTATACTTTGATTTCGGCATTGTTTGCTAAGGAAAGTATTGCACTATGATTTTTACAAGGCATAAATACTTTATTTGTTATTTGGTTTTATAAGGATATCATTTTATACTTTGGTTTTATCCTTCAAATTATCTATTCTGAGCTTTTTTCCCATCTACGCCTTGCTCACAAAGTTGATGATCACTGAGTTTGTGAGACTCACCCCCCTTATCTCCTTTTTGCAAATAAGTTATCAGCCTAGCGTGCATTCATCGACATATATTATCCACCACGGATAAGCAAAAGCATCTCATAGCACTTTATTTTGAGTCGTTCTGCTGCTAGAGGTCAAGTCATTCTTAGTATATTTCATTGTAAATAGACACTAGTCTTAATATAAATGTATAGTTGGAGATTATAAACTTTAATGTATTTATACAATTAATGTGGAATAAAAGTTAAGTTGATTAATAATGACTTTTGTTCAAATCATATTACAAAGAGTTATATGGTTCAAAGCAATTACATAGATCAGCGGTGTAATACCCGTACTCTGATATGGTGACTAATAAAGCTTATCGGATGCTAATTAAGGTTAATTATAATGTTTAAAAGTGATGAAAAATGAAAGGAATAGTTTGGGATAAAATATTTTGCATGCAAGAAAATAATAATATTTTTATCAGAGAAGAATTTGTGAGATAAAAAGTTATTCAGAAGTCAATTGAGGTATAATAAGGTATTTTGGGTGCCAAGGAGACAAGAGGAAATTTTTGGAATAAAATAATATTAAAATATTAATATTTTATTTAGTGTCAAAATTTTCCATGAAAAAAAAGTATATGGTCAATCTAAGTGGAGAAGAAGAAGAATGAGAGAATTTTGGAGAAAAATGACCTTAGTGGGGCCACGTGTCTTTATTAAGTAAAGATAGCGCGAGCAAATAAATATTTTAAATATTATGGGGACACTGAGTTGGAGTACAAACTTCACACTTTGTTTGTGCATGTGTAGAAAAAGGTAATAGAAGGAAATTGGAGTGAAATGAGTGTTGGAAGGACTAAATTAAAATGGAAGGAAACAAAAAAGGCAAAACGGTAATTTTATGTAAAGTTTGGTCAAAGCTTCCAAAAAAAGCTTTGACTCTAATTTTTTTAGGCCAAGATCGACCTTATCCTTTCCCCTAGCAGATTTTTTCTTCTTCTTCATCCATGCTCCACACCATTCTTGAAGCTTCCATGCCATTTTCTCTTTGTCCACCATGAAACCAAGTTTTCTTCATTTTCCTTTCCATGTTTTCTTTTCTTTCTTCTCCAAACTTCTTGAGCACTAAATTTACAGCCTTTAACCCCAATTTCCAACACACCTAAACCCTAGGAGGAGAAGAAAGAAAAAGAGAGAAAGGAAGAAAAAGCTTGGTTTTGGTGATTCAAGCAAGGAACGGTAAGAATTCTTATTTTTGGCTTGAGTAGTCTTTGAAAATGAGTTAGTGACTTAGAGAAATACCTTGTGGCAGCAAAGATTGGCTTGATTGGAGAAAAATTGGTAACATGTAAGCCAATAAACCCATAGGTACATGAAGGACTCAAAGTGGAAAAGGAAAACGGTAAGCTTAACACTATGTTTTAAAGCCTACGGTTAGTTGAGTGTTGTGAGGAATTATGGTTGTTGAAAGGATTTATTTGCCTAAGCTAGTTGAAAATTATTAAGATTGTATGGCATGTTGTTTGAAAGAAATGAAAAAGGAATATTGTGGATGGAAGATTGAGAAACAAAGTATTGAAAGTTTGATAGATAACGATGCATGTAAACTAGGAAATAATCGAGTGAAAGTGAGAATGATTGTTGCTGCCATATATGTGGATTATGTGTGGAAATATAAGATGGATTTAGGCGAAAATTATTTAGAAAGGTTGAAGCAGGCACGTGACATCATAAATAACTTGTCGGTGATATAATCTAAGGAATTTCGTAAGCAATGGATATAAGTAATTTTGGTAAAAATGTATTAAGATGTGAGTTAATTGAAGATGGTTTCATGATAGGATGAAAAATATAAATTTGAGTAAGGATTACTTGATTGAAGTTCTGCCCATATACGTATGTAATTAAAAATATTGAGTTTGTGTTATTGCTAGGAAGTGCAAAGATAAGGTTAAAGAACTATGGTGGCATGTCGGAGTAAACAACGAGTGACCGGCCAGTGAAAATAGTTAGAGACACCTCCGAACAAATAGCAACTTAATATTTCGTTGTATCCAGGTGAGTGAACTTGCATTTCAAAACTGTTTTGGATATGTGAATGTGTTTGGACAAATATTTTGAATGATTTATCCAATTCTCTTTCAAAAAAAAAAGTGCTTGGGAACAAGCCCTTATGAAATGTTTTTATGTTGTGAAATGGATAGTGTGATGAATCCATGTGTTTCGGTATAATGTTGATATATATATATATATGTACAGTACATTAGTAGATAATATTGTGTAATGGATATAACCATGTGTGTGCACGATGTGGGGGCATACACATACTAGTAATGACGGTGGTGAGGTAGGCAGATGATGATATTGCCCATGTGCACTATGTGGGGGGATGTACACGACGGCATTAGATGTGCACGATGTGGGGGGATGCACATGAGCTGGGGAGGCGGTGGATGCATATATATACATATATGTTTGCATATGTTCACATGTATTAATGCAATAAAGATTTTATGAATAACATGTGTGACTATAATGTATGTGGAAACCTGCTTGCTGAACCTTGAGCATTTTTTTTTAAGTGTTCCAAATTGATTTGCATTGCAGTGAAATGGTTTATTTGGGATGAAAGGAAGTCTTTCTTCTTGCTCTATTTCTCGCTGCAGGGAGAATGAAACTTTCTGTTCCACTTATCATTTGGCTAGTTTTTGCCATATTTTCCACTTCTCCAATTTCATTTTGAATATGAATTCTCTATCGTCGCATGATTTATCAACCAAGGGTTCAATTCAGGGTTTTAATGAGGCCTTAAGCTAAAGTGCATCATTTTCAAATAAGTGCATCATGATTTCTAAACCTTCCTTAACGTTGCTTGCTCCCTTCCTATGTTCACTCACTGAGTTTGTACTCAAGTTTTTAAAATTCATGTTTTAGGTTTCTTGAGTCAAAGGTGATTGGATCATAGAACTAGGTGTTCCTCCCCATCCATTGATCAGTAGGTTTACCATGACATTAAATGTTAGCAACCGTGCCCAAAGTCATTCCACTAACGGTCAAGGTCTAATCATGTATATATGAATACTTGGTGTGAAATATTAAGAATTATTTGTTAATCTATTTTTGAATATATTGGTGGATGATGCCATTATGAATGTATGATTGGGTTTTATGAATTGTTTTCAAAGGAACGGTATTTGAACATTTTGAATTTTGGATTCTCAAGGAATATGGATTAATGTATAAGATCATGTAAGTAGACTTGCTTAGGCTTAGTGGCCTGAGCCCATTAGGCCCTTGTACCAGTCATGGCTCAAAAATTGGGCTGTGACAGGTGGAATGACTTTAAGGATATTAACAAAAGTTTCAATTAAGGCTTGTTTGGAACTTGATGGGTTCTCCCTCAAGACTTGAACGTCGGTAGCGATCTAGGAATGAGTCGTTACATGGGGTATTGAGAATATTGATGAGTAAACTTCATTTTTAGGTGCTATTGGAGTAATTCGAGTTGTTGAAAAAGTTGAGCTTTTGAAGAAACGTGCTAAGAGAAAAAGGCACACTTCAAGTGGTGGGTAGATACAATGTTTTTAATTATTTTAGTATAATTAAGCTTGCTTATTCCACAAGCTCGCATTAAACATATTTTGATGAACTTTGAGATGTGAACAATGGTTTCAAGTTTATTTTAAGAAATCTATGTACACTATGTAAATATGTTATTATGTATTTAGTTTTGAGCATGAGGAGCAAGCCTTTCAATTGTTTGATGCCTCAAAAATTAATATTTGTCTATGGATAATCGATTGGTTCATGATTTGACAATTTGGAATGAAAAATGATTAGTTTTGCTTGGACCCTAGCACCGGGGCAATTTGTCTTTGAGATTGTTGGTTTTGATTCAGCCTTTACTTCGAACATCTATTATGTAGATGATTGAATTCATCCTTTGTTTAAAAATGAACTTTGAACACTTTGACTTTATTTTGTTTTGAATGTTTTGATCTTGGATGGTGAATGGATTCACCTTTTATTTGGAAATGGATATTTGGATATTTGGAACATAACACAAATGTTTTAATGGAGCCTATTTGAGTTATGGCCTTGTAGCTAGTGACAATAGCCATTAGCCATTGTGCATAATGCTTTATGTTTGAGTGGGTAGCTAATAGAGTCCTACCCCTTTTGATTTGGTTTCATTTGGTGGTTGATACAATCCTATCTCCTTTGATATGCAGTCGATGACTATATTGTATCTAACCACATTGGTGCTACAACACACTTTTATTTGATTGCCCATCCTATTTAGCGCTCCATAATCTATTTGAAATGATATTTGACTCTATGGAATTGGAATTTGATATTTGCTTTGACTTTAGACTTTAGAATTGATATTGTTGATTTTGGATTTTGATATTGATATTTGTTTAGATCTAAGTCCTTGGATTTGGAAATTGTATCGACCATAGTGCTTGAGTTATTATTTGTTTCGAGTTTTACATTTGGATTTGGCATTTGTCTCGACATTAATCATTTGGATAGGGAAATTGTCCTGACTTTGGTGCTTAGACTTGATTTACTCAATGTAATACAAATTATGTTATTTTTGAAATTCATTCATTTTCTTCAAGGATTTTCTAAAGACAACCACATTATTTCATTTTCCTTGAAACTAAACCTTTATTTTTCCCAACATCTTTTACAAAAGCTTTAGAGCTCAACATTTATAAATTGTTTTCTTGTAAATACTTGAGCATTTTACAAACCATTATTTTCATTTCAAAGGCTTAAGAATGGATTTTCAACAAAGCCTTATACAATCCTTTTAAATAAGTTTGTATCTGTTGAGACAATGATATTGAAGTTTTCTATTGACACGTTGTCACAGCCCAGTTCCGGGGCCATGACCGGCACAAGGACCCAATAGGCATAGCCCACTAGGCCTAAGCAAGCCTCTTAATAAGCACTTGTTTATTAACCCGTCTATCTAGCATATTTCCTTCAAAATAAGCTTAATAGTGTTTAAATGTCGATTTCTCCAACACAACTCATAAAACCCAAGTGAATGTTCACATTAGCATCATAATTCGGATCATACATAGATAGTTTGTCGACTTATCTTTGCAATTCACATTAAACATATACAAAGACTTTGACCGTCAATGGAGTGACTCTAGATGGGAGATGTGACTACTGAGTGTTAAGATACCTACCCAAAAGATGAGGGTACACGAACACCTCAATCTACGTATCAACCACCACTGAATCTAAAAACATGAAGTTGAAAACGTGAGTATAAACTCAGTGAGTGAACATAGAAAGGAAACAAGCATCAATACGGGAAGTTTTAGAAATCATGATGCATTTATGTTGAAGACAATGCAATTTAACTCAATTTCTGGTCACAATGGAAATCTATTTTTGCTGCGATGAAAATCAAGTGGAAACCATTTCTCAAGTTTTAACATTTCAAATTTCACATGCATTTCAATCATATACCATATTCATGAGCTTTTATTTCATAACATAGATACACATACATATATATAGATAAACACCAATACCACCATAGTCTCATCCGACTAATGTGCATCCCCCCACATCGTGCACACAAGCACTCTTATCATCCAACTCCCTCACCACCGTCATCATCGGCATGTGCATCCCCTCACATCGTGCACACGCACAGTTATCATTATCACACAATATCCACCACCAATGCAAAACATATATATAACAACATAATGTAGTAGTGCAAGAATCCATAACAGCCACATGTCACAACATAGAAACAATTTATCAAGGGCTTGTTCCCAAGGCATCCATTTTAAGAAAATATTGGAGAAAATCATTTAAAGGTTTTGTGTAAACACATTCACAATCCCAAAGCAATTTGAAATGCGAGTTCACTCACTTGGCAAAATGAGGTATTAGGTCGCTATTTGTTTGAAGGTGTCTCTAACTATTTCCACCGGTCGATCGCTCGTTATTTACTCCAGCATGCCACAAACAATACTCTAACTTTACTTTAACACGTCCTAGCAATAATCCAAACTCAATATGTTTAGTCCATCAACCCACCTCTGTTTCTCACCCTATCACGAAACCATATTCAATTAACTCACATCTTAAGGCATTTTCACTAAAATTACTTATATCCGTTGCTTATGTAATTCCTTAAATTATAACATCGACAACTTATTTATAATGTCCCGTACCTACTTCAACCTTTTAATTAACTTTCACCGAAATCCATCTTATTTTTCCACAGTATTAACTATATTTACGATGACCACAGTCATTTCGAATCTATCCAATTATTTTCCCATTCCAATCCACATTATTTCTCCTTATTTCTTCCAAATAATATACCATTCAACTTAACACTTTCAACTAATTTTTCTAAACAAATTCCTCCGACAACAATGCTTCTTCACAACAAATCATTTAAAAATTTCTTAACTACACTTGAGCACTATTCATCAATTTCCTATTTTCTTCTTTGCTCTAATCCCATGAGACATCATAAAGAATTTTTTTTTAATTGTTGTATTAAAATAATTTAATTTTAATCCATATCACTACTAACCAAAATTTTAACTAAACAAGTGGGCTAGCTTAAAATAATCTAATTTCAAAATATGCCTAATAAAAGAAAAGAAATCTTTTGCCTATTTGGGCTAAGTTAGTCCAAGCCCAATTTTCCACTTTTATTCTCTCTTGGACTTTTCTTTCTTTGTTGTTATTGGGCCCTTTCCATGGGCTCTTCCCATTTCTTTCTATTGAGCCATGCCCATTCTTTTCTTATTGGGCTATGTCCACTCTTTTTTTTTTCTTTCTTTTCTTTCCTCCTTTCCCGTTGCTTGCTCTCTTTTCTTTTTCTCCTCTCTCCTGCCGGTCAGCAGCACCCTTCTTTTCTTTCTTTTTCCTTTCTTACACTTGCATACCATCCACAATTTCTTCCTCTTGCTCCCTCTCACTATCGGCTGCAAGTTCCTGCTTCTTTCAACACAAAAATCAGTAGCTTAAACTCCTCTTTTTAGCCTTAAAAATCAGCAACCAAAGCTACTCATTTCACCCTCAAAATCGACAGCAAAAACCTCCAAAATCAGTAGCCAAAGTTGCTCCTTTCAGCCTTCAAAATCAGCAGCTAAAGCTACTTCTCTCACCTTAAAAACTTGGCAGCCAAAGCTGCTTTATTCTTTCTAAAAAAATCAGCAGCCAAGCTACTCCTTTCTCCCTAAAAACTTGGAAGTAAAAGCTGCTCTGTTATGCCTAAAAAACCAGCAGCCAAGCTGCTTCTTTCTCCCTCAAAACTTGGCAACAAAACCACCCCTTCAAACTCAACTTTTTCACCCTTCTTTTTCTTTCTTTTTTTTTCTTCCTCACCATTCAGCTTTTCTCTTCTTTCTTTTTCTCTCTCTCGGTTGTTTCTCTCTTTTTTCTTTCCTTTGTTATTTTGCTTTTCTTTTGCTCTCCCTCATAATCGACTTCTCTTTTTCCTTTTTCTTCTTCACTTAACCAACTTAACTTTTCTTTTCATTTCTTTCTTATCTTTTCTATCTTTCATCTTTCATTCATCTCAATGGCCGACCCCACTTTACTTTCACACATGATTTAAAAATAATAATACTAATAGCTTTAACTCTCTCTTTTGTCTCCATGACTGGTTGGTAACAAAAACAATTGATAAAATTTTGTTTGATGTGGTTTGCAAGTGGGGCCGACAATGATAAGCTTGCTTGTCAATTTTCCTTTTTTTTTCCTTTTTATTCTTTTACATGTGACCGCCCATACAATCATTCCTTCTTCTTTTATTATCTTTCTTGACTGGCCATGAGGTTAGAATGCAAGTCAACAATTGCTTGGAACCTTTAAAGCCACTTTACTTGACTTTTCCTCCCCATTTCACTATTTTCTCATCTTTTCTCCTCATTTTCTTTGTCTTTTCCTTTCTTTGTACATAAGCCTTACATTTCCAACAAATCTTACATGGATGGCCGGCCATGAGGAACAAAAAGAAGAGTCAAAGATTCCTTTGAAAGCTTTGACCAAGCTTTGTAATAAAATTACTATTTTACCCTTCAAGGTTCTCATCCTTTTAATTAAGTCCTCCCAAAATCTTTAAATCTCCAGTTTCCTTCTATTTTCTTCTTTTACATATGTACAAATGAAATATAAAGTTTGTACCCCAACGTAGTGTTCCCATAATATTTAAAATATTATTTACCCTGCGCTATCTTTATTTAATAAAGACACGCGAGCCCCATTAATGTCATTTTTCTCTAAAATTTCCTCGTTCTTTCTCCCCCCCACTGAGATTGACCATATACTCCTTCTTCATGAAAAAATTTCGACACTGAATAAAATATTAATATTTTAATATTATTTTATTCCAAAAATTTCCTCTTGTCTCCTTGGTACCCAAAATACCTTATTATGACTTAATTGACATTCGATAAGCTTTATTTGTCACCACATCAAAGTACAAAGTATTACACACGTGATCCTACTTGGCACATAGCTTGCTCCTCAAGATGTTTGATTTTGCTTAGAGATTGAATTCCCAAATTCATTGAAGAATTTGTTATGGTTGAAAGTAAAACTTTGATATTGTTTGAAATGGATTACTTGCATTTATTTTAAAAGTATCTTTGACAAACACTCTCCTATCTAGTTTGTTCCCCCTCCTCGTATCTATCCACAGAGTTATTTATAACTCACACATGTAAGATGCATTTGTTTTGCAGATCAGCAGTTGCTTGAGATTGTTGTCCTTTGGAAATAGCTACTTCCATAGTCAGCCTTGTTAAGAGTTTGGTAAGGTATCCAATAAGGGTCAGCCCTTTTGTTTATAGTTGTACTCCACTGGTCTTATTTGGGTTGTTCTTTTATGTTTGACTATTATGGCTATGACTAGGTTTATATCTTGTATTAAATGACATGTATTTGAGATATGCCAAGAAACGTCTACATTTCTATTTGCTACAAGATGGCCCATACTTGTTATTTTGATATTTGTTGCTTCCACATTTTTAGCACGTTTGTAGACTACTATGATATATTCCTATGTGATATAATATGTTCATGCATGTTTGATGTGTAGTTCCATGGTGATGAGCTCAATAAGGTTAATGATAACTGTATTATATAGAGTTATTTAGCTACATTTTAGGACACTAAAATAGCTAAGTCCTCATGTTTTGAGTCAAATTTTGATAGTTTTTAGGTTTTTAGTTAATTAGTTCAAAGCATGCTAATGTGCTTTAATTTTATTAATTTTAACTCAAATTCATGTTGAAAGTCTCCATTTAAGTCAATGCTGATTTCTTCTATGATATTGTAGTTTCATATGTGCTTAAAGTTGAATGTTGGTGAACAAGGCCATAGACACAAAGTGGAGACTTCTGCTGAACATGTTGTAACATTTTAGTCCTATCTTTCGTTACAGAAATCCAATCGATGTGATTCTTAGACCATTGCAAATCTAAGAGTCATACCTACACTTTTTATGTTTACTATTTCACCTAGATCAGCCTTGAAGTAGGGAAAAATTGCATTGCAAGATGAGGTACTACAGTAGACTGCACCAAGGAAGCACAAGAGTAGGCAGCACCACGACCATGAAGAACTCAAGGCCTCTACGCCCAAAGGAGCGACAATGCTCCCATAGAACAACTTGAGAACTCAATACTGTAGCACCCAAGGAGGAGTGCTACGACATAGGATTGAAAGCAAGCAAAATATATATAAGTCATGCGAGCAAAGCCGAGGCGCTCTAACGTGGATTAGTGAATTGTAGCCAATTGGGAAATGATTTTTTAGGGTTTGTTGTTGGCTATAAATAGGTCTTTTTCAGTAGCTAAGAGAAGAGGTTCGAAGAGGCAATAAGTGACAATTTTTAAGAAAAAAGAAAAGGCTTTTTAACGAGAAAAACAAGATGAAATTGAAGGGATCGAGGATCAAGAATTGACAGAGGATTTTGTTTTTCTTTACTCTTCATTTCTTTCTTATTATTTTGCTGTAACAATGATCTTTTCTCTTGATTTAATTATTCTGCTCTAAATAAAATGATGAACTAAATTTGCTTTCTAGGATTATGGGATATTTCATTACGTAGTTTGATTATTTGATTTTTTTTTCTTGCTTAGTGTTAATGGAAATCACATGGTTTATTCAATTTTGCACTTAACACTTTTTACTGCCTACTCACCAATTGAAATGTAATGGGTCTCTAATTGAAACTTGACAGAGGGAGTTTAGAATAAACCATAGTTTTAAATAGCCTTTGTTTGATTCACTTCGAAGTTAGGTGATAGTTTCGTGTTTAGGATAGACATATACTCAAATACCTTAGCCAGGCATATCAGAACACGAACTTGATGAACTTTTTTTAATTAATATGCATAGATATATGGGATTAATTTAGAAAAGGTAAGTGTGCATGATCTCAACAGATGGCATGTACATAATTTGCATTCTAGGTTAGCCATGTACTCCATTAATCTAAGTTAAGGAAATGATTCAAATCAGACAAAGTTTTGAAAGGCACCATAATCCTAGGTTTTGGGTAAATATTTCTTTTAGTAACTTTTTGTGCTTCGTTAATTATTTAATTAATTAATGTTTTTAATTTAATTATTCCTTGGAAATCAAGTGCTTGGATAAGATTATTATGTTACAAGTTTAGTAATCAGTAAGAATAGGTACAAATCTCTATGGGAAATGATACACGACTTACTTTATATTACTTGTACAGCCACGTGTACTTGTGTGTATTAATTTGACCAACAAGTTTTTGGCACCATTATTGGGGAATTGTTATCCTATTTATATTTACTGATATTAAATTAAACAAAATGGCTTAGACCAAGTCTTTCTTTCCTTTATGTTTTCTAGTACGCTCGACATTGTTTACGTAGAGCACGAAACTTAAAGACTATCTCGTATGACCTAGAGATCGAGCGGACATTTCGACAACTAAGATGAGAAAGTCAACAATATTCTAATTCTTCTAGTACAATGGATGAACAACCAAAAGAATAGCAAGTCCAAGATAGGGTAGTTGAAATTGTTCGTTAAGGGCCTATGTTGTCCCTTTAATACAAGGTATCCCATCAAGCATCAGAAGGCCAACCATTCAAGCAAATAATTTCGAGATCAAGCCCGCCAAATCACTATGATCCAAATATCGATCTAGTTTAGGGGCCTTCCAAATGACGATCCAAATTCTCATATATCTAATTTCCTGGAGATATGTGACACATTCAAGCACAGGAAGGTCACAAATGATGCCATTTGACTGATATTATTTACATTTCTGTTGAGGGATAGGGAAAAGGTTTGGTTGAATTCTTTACCGACAAGCTCAATCACAACATGGGATGACCTTGCCTAGAAGTTTCTTTCGAAACACTTCCCTTTAGCAAAAACAGCCATGATGAGAAACGATATCACTTCGTTCATATAGTTTGATGGTGAGACATTATATGAAGCTTGGGATAGATATAAGGATTTACTTAAGCATTGCTCACATCATGGTTTACCAAAGTAGCTTCAAGTTCAATCATTTTGTAATAGATTGTGTAGCCAAGTTCGAGATACAATTGATGCAACTATAGGAGGAGCTTTTATGGGAAAGACCATCGACGAAGCATATGACCTGTTGGAAGAGATGGCATCAAACAATTATCTGTGAGACCTCGACCCCTATATGCCCGTAACTAGGTGTAGACATGATATCCCGAGCTAGGGGTAATTTCATCATTTTCTTAGTGAGCCTTTACAAGTAAGCTTTTAAACAATATTAAGGCCTAAGTAGGCCTAAGGCATAAATGAATGATGAAAAAAAGGGTAAAATGATAAAGGAAATAAAAATAATAATGATTTCCAAAGTAGGGGTAAAATGGTCATTTTTCATCTCAGGTCAAAATTTTTAAGTTTTCGTAAACCCAAGCATTTCTAGACCATTGTGGACTTTGTTTTAGTGTCAAAAAAGTAAAAAGATAGCACAAAGGATTGGAGGAGAACAAGCTAACTTGTTAAGGGCATTTTCGTAATTTAAGTGGAGTTAGATAAGCTTGAGCTATAAATATCATCTTCCAGCAGCTTCTTCTCACATTTCCAGTAGCTTCTTCTTCTTCTTCCTTCTTTCCTTTCAAGTTTCTTCATCCTCCATGGGAGTTCACTTCAAGCTTCCATAACTCTCTCAAGCTAGCTCCACTTTTCATGCTTTTGTGCACCCTTTCAAGAACCTTTGTGCTCTTTCACTCTCTCACTTTAAAACCCTTGAAAAGTCTTACTTCCATATTCTGTCTCACTAGCCACATATAAATAGCACAGGTCATGGCCCTCGCTATGCCTATATGCTCGTCGGTGACCCAAATGTTCTCAAGCTAGAGCTCACTAGTGCACGAGGGTCACACTTAACCGAAGTGACAGTCGGCTTATTCTCGATGCACTTGGTTTGTCAAAACCATTTTCAAAAGATCAAATCGAGGTTTCCAAGTCTTTTGCTTTAAACCATTTGAAAACAAGGTTAAATAATCTTTCAAAATTCTGTTCACCTAAAAAGGCATGGTGTATTCTCTTATACAAAGATTGGACTAAAACAGGTGCTCAAAACTTGCATTTTAAATCATTTAACAATTTCATTTAAACTATGCATATCACATAAAAATACAAGGCATAGATTTTGAATGCAAAATAGTATAAAAGGCTTGTTTCTCGATTTCTAAAACACTTTACATAAATAGCTCATCTATAAATATATCCAAAACAAATTTCAAAACAACTTGCATCCACAATTTCCTACGAGTTCTACCAGCTCATGCTTTCCACGATAACAGTGTATAAATCATTGTAAATCCATTTAGAAATCACCCGTTGAGGCTAACAGCTCATGCTTTCCACAATTGCATTTAATGAAATTTGGCAACATTTATAAAACGTATAACTTTATATAGCTATGGAAATTTTGAAATAGACACCCCCACTCACCTTACAATAGCGGGACACTTCGTCGCTATTGATTCGGGTGAGTATCTCTCTATTCTACTTGTCGGTCACTCGTTACCTCACCCAATACACCACCATGGTAACTTTCCTAGAAACCAATGAAACTTAATACATTTAGTGTATATCATTTCCACTTCTCTTTCTCATTCAATCATGAATTCTCATTCTACTAACTTGCATCTTGACACGTTTTTACTAAGGTTTTTCATATCCTTTGCTTGCGTAATTCTTTAGATTATAAGTACCGACAACTTGTTTATAACGTTAGCACACATATTGATCCTTTCCAATGGTATCTATCAAGTTCAACTATCAATTTCACACAAATAAACTCGCATATTCCAGCAATTATAAATCTAATTTCATCAAGCATTTCCTAAGTTTACATGTGCCACAATTTACATTCATATGCTGCCCATAGTTGCACAATTTTTTCCTCACAATATTCAACTAACCGTAGGCTTTAAAAAATAGTGTTAAGCTTACCACTTTCCTTTTCCATTTTGAGTCCATTATATACCCACGGGTTTATTGGCTTGTATGTCACCAATTTTTTCTCCAATCAAGCCAATATTTGCTGCCACAAGACATTTCTCTTAGTCACTAACTCATTTTCAAAGATTACTCAAGCTAAAAACAAGAATCCTTACCTTTCCTTGCTTGAATCACCAAAACCAAGCTTTTTCTTCCTTTCTCTCTTTTTCTTTCTCCTTTCTTTCTTTCCTTTCTCCTTTCTTCCAACTGATCTCATCTATTTTCTTTCCACGAGTACGGTTTTCCATGCAAAACAAAGCCATTTTTCTTTTAAAATGCATGGTGGCAAGGTGAAATGGTGTGGGAGCATGAAAATGGCGTTGGGAGCATGGAAGAGAAGAAGAAAATATCTTTTGGCTGGAGATAAGAACCAGCCATGGGATAAGGATGAAGAGTTGGAAGCTTTGACCAAACTAATGGTAAAATTACCATTTTGCCCTCCAAGGTTTTCACCCTTTTTAATTGTATCCTCCCATAATCTTTTAATTCTAATTTCTTTCCATTTTTCTTCCTTAACACTTGTATCAATAAAATATCAACTTTATGCTTCAACACAATATCACTGCAATATTTAAATATGTACTTACCAATGCTAGCTTTATTTAATAAAGACATGCGGGCCCCATTAATGTCATTTTTCTCTGAAATTTCCTTGTTCTTCTTCTCCCCCACTTAAATTGACCATATACTCCTTCTTCATGGAAAATTTTGACACTGAATAAAATACTAATATTGTAAATTATTTTATTAATAAAATATTATTTTATTTCAAAATTTTTCACTTGTCTCCTTGTTACCCAAAATGTCTTATTATGCCCCAATCACTTCTAAATCACTTTTTATATTGTTAATTCATCCTCGATAAAAATATTATTATTTAATTGCTATTGCTTCACATGCACAATATTTTACTCTAGAATATTCCCTCCACCCTTCATCACTCTTAAACACTCTAATTAACCTCAATTAGTATCTGATAAGTTCTATTAGTCAACATAGTAAAATACGGGGTGTTACATCTTTCTTAGACATGGCGTGTTTAACAGACGCACCTCCAAACCCATACGCAACCAAGCTTTAATTACTTAGACATTTATAAATCATAAGAATAGGTAGGTTTCTAATGAATTAGAGGCCTATGTAGCCTTTCGTCCTTGACTTGTGTTGTGCACCCATAATCGAAGGACAAGACTCTACACGAACTCCAACAACTCCGCTGATAGACATAAGAATCCCTAAGACTCAACTAAACTTAGAGCTCTGATACCAACTTTGTCATAACCCAATTCTGGAGCCATGACCGACGCAAGGGCCCAATAAGGATAGCCCACCGAGCCCAAGTAAGCCTTTCTTTCTTTAAAATCTAAAACTCATAATTTCTAATAAATATTCTTTCGAAATTAAACTGTGAGAACCAAGCATATATATATATATATATATATATATATATATATACTGTTCTCAGATACATAGATNACATATATATATATATATATATATATATATATATAACGTTCCTAAATTAGGGTTATCATTCGTCAACCCTAAACGACATGGCTAATCAAATCAAACGTACAAAGTGCACAACAATCTCATAATTTACATTTAAATAACTATATACACATGCAAGAGACCTTGACTATTAGCAAAGTGACTCTGGGCTTGGGTACTATTACTGGATTCCATGGTACCTACCAAATGGCAAATACAAATGAACTCTTCGACCTAGGTCCCAACTACCTCCAAATTTGAAAAACGTGAAGTTGAAAAGAGTGAGTACAAACCCGGTCAGTGAACATAGGAAGAGAACAAGCAAACGATGAGGAAAGTTTAGAAATCATGATGCAATTATGTTAAAAATAATGCAATTTAGTTTAAATCCTCGTAAAACCCCTCAATTCGACCTTTGATTATTTAATCCCTTAGTGTTGAAAGATCCATAATCCATAATGAAATCAAAAAGTGAAAACAATAGTAAATATTCAAGCAAGACAAGCAACTTTTTCGTTGCATTGAAAATCAATTTGGAAACAATTAACAATTTCAACATTCAACATTCATTGCAATCACATAATATTTTCTCTAACATTTCTACGATATGTGTAAACATGTATACAACCACCGACTCATCAGCTCATGTGCACGCCCACACCGCATATAGCTAGAATCATCATCCACCAGTCATCAGCTCATGTGTACTCCCACATCGTACATAGCTAGAATCACCCATCATCACCGGCATGTGCACTCCCACACCGCACACGTGCGGTTACATTTATCACACAATATTATCATTCAAAGCATAACATATATATCATCAGAATATAGGAACACATGGGTTCATCACGTTACACATTTTACAACATAAAACGCTTCATCAAGGTTTTGTTCCTAGGCATGACTTAAAGAAAAAAATAAAATAAAATCGTTTAAGTGCTTTATCCCAACACATATGTATTTCCAAAAAATAATTTAATGCAAGTTCACTAATCTTAACTGTGAGACCTCGACCCCTATATGCTTGTAACTAGGTGTAGATGCGATAACCCGGGCCAGGCGTAATTTTGTCATTTCCTTAATGAGCCCCTAACGGTAAGCTTTTAAACAATATTAAGGCCTAAGTAGGCCTAAGGCATAAATGAATGATGAAAATAAGGGTAAAATGATGAAAAGAATAAAAATAATGATGATTTCCAAATTAGGGGCAAAATGGTCATTTTTCATATTGGGTCAAAATTTTTAAGTTTTCATGAACCTGAGCATTTCTAGACCATTGTGAACTTTGTTTTAGTATCAAAAGAGTAAAAAGATAGCACAAAGGATTGAAAGAGAACAAGCTAACTTGTTAAGGGCATTTTGGCAATTTAAGTGGAGTTGGATAAGCTTAAGCTATAAATATCATCTTCTAGCAGCTTCTTCTCACATTTCCAGTAGTTTCTTCTTCTTCTTCCTTCTTTCCTCTCACGTTTCTTCATCCTCCATGGGCGTTCTTTTCAAGCTTCCATAACTCTCTCAAGCTAGCTCCACTTTTCATGTTTTTGTGCACCCTTTCATAAAACCTTTATTCTCTTTCACTCTCTCACTTTAAAACCCTTGAAAAGTCTTACTTCCATATTCTCTCTCACTAGCTAGGTGTTTTAGAGAGAGAAAGAGGGATTTTCTATAATAGCTTGAAAATTATTGGAAAGAATTTCAAATTTACATAGCTACCAAGGTGAGTAGTGAATTAAAATTATTTTTAGTTGTTGATAATGTCTAGTAATTTGATTTGTGAGTGTTTTATTGTTGAGATTGTTTAATCATTTTTAATGTGACTAGAGTAGTGCAAATAATAGCCATTTAATGGTAGTTAGAAGCTAGTAGGAATGACTAGTAGAACTCAATTTAGAAAATAGCTTTGGAATAGTATTAATGCCAAGTTGGGTTGATGGTGATGATGCTAATGTGCTGATAGGTTCCAACGAAGCCCCACCACCCCATTTGGACCATTAGAGGAAGTTGGAGTTGAGTAAAGATTTAACGAATGCCGATGACTGAACTTGCATTTCAAAATTCTTTGGGAAATGTAAATGCATTTGGACGAAACATTTGAATGAGTTTATCCAACCTTTCTTTAAAAATGTGTGCTGGGGAACAAGCCCTTGATAAAATGTTTTGATGTTGTGAAAATGTGAAATGTGTAAAAGGATGAATCCAAGTGCTCTTATATTATGTTTATATGTATATTATGCATTGGATGTTCATTTTTGTGTGATAAAGATGACCCAGCTATGTGCGGTGTGGGAGTACACATGAGCTGATGATGACCTAGCTATGTGCGAGTAGGTAGTGCACATGAGCGGAGTGTGGCAGGATGGTTTGCTTGATGATGTATGTATATATATAAATATGTGTGCTATATAAAGTTCATGAGCATGGTATATGGTTGTAATACATGTGAAATCTTGCATGTTGAACCTTAGAAATTGTTAAGTGTTTCGAGTTGATTTTGTCATTTCAGCAAAATGCCCTTTCTTTGAGATGATGAAAATTTTTCCTTTGTTCCCTGTTTCTCACTGTAGCGAGAATCATTCTCGTTGTAGCGAAAAACTCTCGAGTTTTGGGGGTTACATTGGCCTGGTTCTCATTGCAGCGAGAATGTATTCTTGCTGCGGCAAGAAAGTTGCCGATGCTCCTCACTATACGGAGAAACTTTTTGTTTTGCCGTCTGAATCTCGCTGCATTCAATAGCTGAACTTTCGCCAAGTCTCTCCGCTCGAAGTCGAGTATCCTTTTTTGTTGTGTATAGACAAACCCGATGTAAATTATTAAGATATACATTTTAGACAATATTTGTATATTTGATTGGAAATGCCAACACGAGATGGCAATAGTTAGCATTATTTTGAATTGAAATTATGAAATGTGAATTTAATAACTTATGATGGAATGTTGGACAGGTTATATAAATAGGCTTGCTTGGGCTTAGTGGGCTACGTCCATTAGGCCCATGCGTCTGTCATGGCTCGAAATTTGGGTTGTGACATTATCAATGGCCATTAGAACGATCCACACATAGGAAAGTAGTTGAATTTCACAAGATTGATGCTATCACAACATTAACTGCACAGGTAGCTGCTCAAACTAGAAAGTTTGATTTTTTTAGTACTAACCCTATTCAAAGTCCTTTTGTAGTTTATGATAATTGTGGAGATGGACACACCAGTAACCAATGTCAAAGTAAGAATATGGAAACGGTTCAATTTGTTAGAAACAAACAGCATAACAACCCTTTTTCCAAAACATATAATCCCAGATAGAGAAACCATCCAAACTTTTCAAGGGAAAAAATGGAGCATCAACTTCAAGACCGAATATACCGCCTAGTTTTCAACAACAAGTGAGAGCCCCCATTCTTAATAAGAGACCATCCGTGGAGCAGTTAATGATGCAATATATGGCCAAGATAGACTCTTTCATCAATAGTCAGGGAACATCACTGAGAAACCTTGAGATGTAAGTTGGATAATTGGCAAGCACAATTAATAGCAAGGCTCAAGAAACATCACCTAATGACATTGAGACAAATCCAAGAAGGGAGGAAAAAGAACATGTGAAGGCCATCACCCTTAGAAGTGGAAAAGAGACTGAGGACAATACTAAACAAGCTTACCAAGTGGAGAAGGAAGCTGAAAATGAAACACAAGTAGTTGATCTGAATAAGTGCATTGTGGAGAAGGAGACTACAATCACACCACCATCACCTTTTCTTTAAAGATTCATAGTACAACAATAAGAAAATCAATTTCAGAAATTTATGGATGAATTCAAGAAGTTGCACATCAACAGACCATTCACAAAGGCTTTAGAGTAAACGCCTTCGTATGTCAAGTTTTTCAAAGAGATATAGTCAAAGAAAAGACAACTAGGTGAGTACGAGAATATGGCACTCATTGCTGAGTGCAATGCAATCATACAAAACAAGCTTTTGTTGAAACTCAAGGATCATGGAAGTTTCACAATATCGTGCACCATTGGAGCATTTTATTTTGCCAAGGCATTGAGTGATCTGAGAGCTAGTATCAACTTGATACTAGTATTTGTTTACAAGAAACTAGGTTTGGGAGAAATCAAGCCCACCACAGTGACTTTGCAACTTGTAGATTATACCATCACCTATCTTCAAGGCATTGTAGAAGATGTATTAGCAAAGGTCGACAAGTTCATCTTTCTAGCTAATTTTGTGGTACTCAATATGGAGGAGGCTAGAGAGGCTCCAATCATTTTGGGAAGACTTTCCTCACGTACTGCCAAAGCACTCATAGATGTAGAGAAAAAAGAGCTTACCTTAAGAGTCTAGGAACAAGAGGTAACTTTTAATACCCTTAAATCTTTGAAAAATGCTAATGTTTCTAATGAATGTTTTGCAGTAAATGTAGTTGAGGGTGAAAAGTGATTGCTACAATTAAATGAGATGGATGAGATATAACTATATGCATATGAGAATACTAGGATTTACAAAGAAAAGACAAAATGATGGCATGAAAAGAAGATTGTTGAGCAACACTTTGAACTAGGTCAAAATGTGTTGCTATTCAATTCTCATTTGAAGCTATTTCCAGGAAAATTGAAGTCGAGGTGGTCGAGACTATATCTTGTATCAAGCATGTTTCCATATGGTGTTGCAAAATTAGTGGACGACACAACAAATGCAAAATTTAAGGTGTCACAACCCGAATCTCGAGCCATGACCAATGCATGGGCCCAATGGGCATAGCCTACTAAGCCTAAGCAATCCTCTTTATATGATCCTGTTCGTCAATTCTATCATTCATACGTTGTCATTTCTAAAACCACAATCCATGATTCTTAACTATAAACACTTCAGTAATATACCATGGCAACCAAATACACATATTTGTATCATTTCAAAATGATGTCATCAATTGCCAACTCATAATGGCATCATCGATCAAAATATACATTTAGTAGTTGCAAAATAAACTTTAGCAATCCACATCTAGTATACATGTATACATGCAAAAGACCCTTGACGACCAGCGGAGTGACTTTGGGTAAAGGTACTAGTACTGGATGCTGCGGTAAACCTACCAATAGGTGAGTATAAGTAGACACCTCAATCTATGTCCCGACGACCTCCGAATCTGAAAACCAAAACATGAAGTTGAAATAGTGAGCATAAACTCAGTGAGTGAACATAGAAAGGGAACAAGCAAATGATACGGAAGGTTTTTGAAAACATGATGCACTTGTTTTAACACAATGCAATTTGTATATCATAAAGAAACTCGATGCCATGTTGACTTTTAAATCATTTTTAAACATTTAGGAAATTCAACTTTCAACATTCAGTGCAATCACATTTCAAACATGCATGAAGCACATCAAGGTCAATCCCAACTAGACAACATGGATCAACGCACACAATTGCCATCCTCAACTCAACTCATGTGCACTCCCTCACCGCACATAGTCAATATCCTCATGTGCACTCCCACATCGCACATGGAAAATATCATGTGCACTCCCACACCTCACATGGCATATATCATCATCATCGTGTGCACTCCCACACCGCACACCACAATCCCATCATGTGCACTCCCACACCGCAAATGGCAAATATCATCATCATGTGCACTCCCACACCGCACACCACCATCACCGTCATGTGCACTCCCACACCGCACACACACGATTATAATTATCATTCAACATTACATTTCAATGCATGGCTCACATAACAACATGTAACAAGAATCTTTGCATGACAATACATCACATGCCACAATTCAATTCGCAATTCAACATAATATTTCAAATACGTAATTCATCACATTATACGTTTAAAAAAAAATGTAGAAGTATCACTTATAAAAAGCTTGTTCCCATGCATAAATTTTAAAAGAGTTAACCAAGGATATTCTAGCATTTCATTCAACACACATGCATTTGTTCAAAACATTTTAAATGAAAGTTCACTCACTTGTCTTTGTTGATTTAATTTCTTTTGATTGACTTCAACTTCAACTAATGCTCCAAATGGAAATGTGGGGTCTCGTTGGAACCTATCACACACAATAGCATCACAACCCATCCAATTTGCATGAATATAAATCCAAATGCTATTTCTTAACCCAAACTTTACTAGTGTTTCCTAACTAGTTTTCAATTACCATTTGGCTAGTCAACCTAATACTAACTCCAACAATTTCATAATTCTTCACTTATTACCTTCATTTTCCAGCACTCATATCTTTCTTAAAATACATAATTCCCAACTTAATTAATTCTCTTAATGACATCTTACACTAGTACAATACCCTTTATTAAACTAGTCATTTATTCACACTATTCTAATGACACTAGTAATAAATAACCATATTTTCATGACCATATAACCTTCAACAATAACACAGCTCATAATGTAATTATTATCCATCATTAACAAACTTAAAATCAACCTTAATCCATTACTCACCTTGGTGGACTTATAGTTGAATTTTCTTAGTGAGGATGAAAAGAAGAAAAATCCCTTCAAGATGTTTCAAGCTAGTTTAAAGAGTTTCTCTCTCTAAAAACATTCAGCTAGTGAGAGAAAGTGCTGAGGAAAAACTTTTTGAGGGTTTTTTAGGTGAAAAAGTGAAAGAGCACGAAAAACCCTATGAGAAAGTGTATAAAAACATGAAATTTAGAGCTAATGTGAGAAAGTTTTGGAGATTTCAAGGATGGCCTCCATGGAAGATGAGAAATCTATAATGGGGAGGAGAAATGAGAGAAAGATGGAAAAGGTGCTGGAAAGTGCTGATACTTATCCGAGGGTTGACCAAAAGTTTCACATTTTTATGAAAATGCCCTTAACAAGTTGACTTTGTATTCCCGCTTTCTTGTGGTGCAATCTTTTTACTCTTTTGACATTAAGAAAAGGTCCACAATAGATTAAAAGTACTCGAGTTCACGAAACTTAGAAATTTAGACTCAAAATCTAAAATTACCATTTTACCCCTAAGGTGGAAATTTTTTTAAAATTGTTATATATATTATTTATTTAGTTATTTTACTCACTTAGACCTTAATAATATTAGAAAACCTTCTTCTAGGAGCTCACCAAGAAAAATGACAAGATTACCCTTAATCCACGTCATCGTTTCTAATTCAAGTTACACGTCTATGGAGGTCGAGGTTTCACATAAGGTGAATAGGCATCAGCTGAAGAAATACTGAGGGGTGACATAGATTGTCAACACTTCTCCATTGGTCTTTTCAACCCCAACTGAGCTTAACCGGGAAATCTAGCTAAAGATAATAAAAAGCGCTGCTTGTTAGCCAACCCAAGTTTTGCTTCCTTAAGCAATTTTTTATTATACATTAATTATTGTTGTTACTCAATTGTAATATCATTTTAATTTTTATTTTTCACAAAACTAATTACTTATTTTTATTTTCTTTTTCCAAGTAAGAAATATTTACAAGAATAATTATTATAGTTTGATTAATAAAATATTTTGCCAACGTCATGGCGTTAAGGGGCATCCCTCAAGTTCCATAGTAGAACCCAAGGCTAGGGTGCTATGACACTACCCCAAAGGTGTTGGAATGCCCCACAACAAGAAAAAAAATTTTGCATAATGATTGGGCCCTTAGAGCTTCGTCGGCCCCATTTCGAGCCCATTACCCTATATAAACCCCCTTTACCCAATTTTTTCAACCCTAGGCTCAAATTCTAATTCTCTTTCTACCCCACTTACAAAAATCTCACTCCTTGTCACTTACCCACTACTAAATCTCTTCCAAACACTAATTATTTTGCATCGAACTTTTAATTTCGAATATTTTAGAGCATTGTCACTTTCTTTCAAGCATTTGAGTGCAAGAAACTGTGGTCAGTACTCGACCTCCTCTCTCTAATGATTTTGATGATTGGTTTTGTGTTTTGAAGATGGGTGTTGCTTTGAATTAATGGGTATATGATAGATTTAACAATGTAGTATATGGGTTTCATTAATTTCTAAGTTTTGTACATAAATTAGAATTTTTGAATGGTGGGTACACTACATAACTCTAATTTTTTGCACTTTGAATTTGCATTTGATCGATAGTAAAATTAGTGTTATTCATGTTATTGGGCAATTGAATAGTTAGTATCAATTATTTTATCTATGTTGATCAAATTTTCTGTAATGTATACTAACTAGTTGTGGTCGGAAGTGTGTTGCTTGTTGCATGGGTACTCAAATAATTACCATGGCACCAAAGAAGAGGACACATGATAGTGGAAGTGGGTAGAATTTTGATCGTAGCAAATTTATTTCAACCGAGGTTGAGAAGCACCACACCCAATCCTCAGTGCAAAAAATGCTAGTTCTAGAATATGGTGTTGATGTTTGGAGAGGTCTCTATCCTGACATTTACATCATAATCAACGCTTGCCAATGGGAGAAATTTTGCACCTAGTTAGAAGCAGCAATAATGCCTACGGTTCAAGAACTTTATGCTAATGCTACTGAGCATGACAATAGGCGTGCCTTCATTCAAGGTTGTCAGGTACTTTTTGATGCTCATACTATTAATCTATTTTAAATATTCTTAACATTGAGAATTATGAATATGGCCAATTTATTGTGATACCTCAAATTTTAATATACGCGTAAAGTAGCATAATAGGTAACGTGGACCAAGGGTAGTTTTCATATTCTTCTTCATGAGTCTTAGCAAATATTTTATATTTGAGATTCAATAAATTATTTTTATATAAATAAAAAAATAAAAAAAATTAAAGAAATAGAAAAAGAGAGAGATTTTCACCTTAAGGGTAAAATGGTAATTGTACATCTCGAGTCTAAATTTTTAAGTTTTCATAAACTTGAGTACCTCTAATCTATTATGGACTTTTTCTCAATGTGAAAAGAGTAAAAAGATTGCATAAAAAAAAAAGAAAAAGAAGACAAAGTAAACTTGTTAATGGCATTTTCGTAAATAATTAAAACTTTTGTCAATCCCAAGTATAAATATCTCAATTTCCACCACCTTTCAGCACTTTCTCCTTCTTCCTCCCATTTTTCTTCCCCATTTCAAACTTTCCATCTTCCATGGAGGCCATCCTTGAAACCTCCATAACTTTCTCATATTAGCTCCAAATTTCGTGTTTTTGTACACTTTTTCATAGGATTTTTCGTGCTCTTTCACTTTTTCATCTCAAAAATCCTTAAAAAGTCTTTCCTTTATACTTTCTCTCACTAGTTGAAACTTTTGAGAGAGAGAAACTCTTCAACTAGCTTGAAAACTGTTGAAGGAATTTTTCCCATTTTAATCCTCACTAAGGAAAATTAACTACTGGTCCACCAAGGTGAGTAATGGGTTAAGGTTAATTTCTAAGTTTGTTAATGATGGTTAATAATCAGATTTGTGGGTTGTTTTATTACTGATGGATTATATTGTGGTGAAAAGGTGAGTATTTATTACTAGTGTGACTAAAGTAGTGAAAATAAATGACTAGCTAATAACTAGAATGTGGGCTTTGTTAATTTACAAGTAAATTGATATTTGAAATGGGAATTAAAGGCTGTTTTGATGGGTTGAGATTGTTGGAGGGGGAAATGATTAATAATTATGGTAATTCATGGTTTAACTAGTGGTGTTGATGACTAAATTAGTAAAGTGCATTGTGTTGGTGTAAGATGTCACTAAGGGAATTAATTAAGTGTGGAGTTATGAATTATAAGGATGATATAGCACTGGAAAATGGAAGTAATAAATGGAGCATTATGAAAATGGTGGAGTTAGTATTAGGTTGAGTAGTCAAATGGTAATTGAAAACTAGTTAGCAAGAACTAGTAAAGTTTAATTATGGAAATAGCATTTGGATTTATATTCATGTGAATTAGGTTGGTTGTGATGCTAATTGTGTATGATAGGTTCCAACGAGACCCCATGTTTCCACTTGGAGCACTAGTCAATGTTTGGAGTTGATCAAAAAAAATGGGTGAGTGAACTTGCATTTAAAACATTTTGAACAAATGTGCATGTGTTTGAATAAAGTATTTAAATATTCTTGGTTGACTCTTTTAAAAAAATCTTGCACAAGAACAAGCCTTTCACAAGTGATATTTCTATGTTGTTAAACGTGAAATGTGATGAATCACATGTTTGAAATATTATGTTGAATTGCGGCACGTGATACATTAGAAATTTTGTGATGTTCTACATTAATGGCATAGCAGTTGATATTATTTTCTTTGAATGTTGGACTGTGCAACCATGTGTATGACCAATAAAATAATGAACTTTGTGGGATGTATTATTATGCAAATATTATTGTTATATGTTGTTATCTGTGCTATACTTGAAAGTTAATATTGACTGATAACTGTAACTGTGCGTGTGCGGTGTGGGAGTGGACATGACGATGATGGTGGTGTGCGGTGTAGGAGTGCACATGATGATATATGCCATGTGCGGTGTGGGAGTGCACATAAGGATATTAGCTATGTGTGGTGTGGGAGTGCACATGAGCTGAGTTGAGGATGGTGGTTGTATGCATTGAGCCATGTTGACTAGTTTGGGAATGACCTTGATGTATTTGATGTATAATTGAAAATGTCCATATATATATATATATATACATAATATATATACATGAATTCTTATACGCATGTGCACCTGTCCTATAGGGTAGAGATGTTTGGAAAATGAGATGTGATTGCATTGAATGTTGAAAGTTTAAATTTCTAAATGTTTTAAAATGAGTTAAAAGGCAACATGACATCAAGTTTGCTTATGATATACAAATGGCATTGTTTTAACACAAGTGCATCGTGTTTCCAAAAACCCTTCCGTATTGTTTGCTTGTTCCCTTCCTATGTTCACTTACTGGGTTGATACTCATTCTTTTCAACTTCATGTTTTAGTTTTCAGGTTCAGAGGTAGTTGGATCCTAGGTCGGGGTGCTTCCTCATATTCATCTTTTGGTAGGTTTACCATGACACACAATGATAGTACCCATGCCTAAAGTCACTCTGCTAATAGTCAAGGGTCTTTGTATTTGTACATGTATACTTGATGTGAATTGCTAAGATTTATTTGGCAAACTAATGAGGCCATTATGAGTATATACTTGGGTTTTATGAATTGTTTTCGAAGAATTTATCATTTGAACATCATGAATTATAGATCTTAACGAAATATGGATGATAGATGGACTAATGTACAGGTTCATATAGAAAGGCTTGCATGGGCCTAGTAGGTTGTGCCTATTGGGCCCTTGCGCCAGTCATAGCAAGGGATTTGGGTTGTGACATTTATGAATGGCGGAGTCGATTTGGATGAAGTTCTAGGGCACCTTAGCATTCTGGGTACTAAAAGGAAAATTCACAAACGTGTCCTAATTTCATTCAAAGCTATCGCCATTGGATAATGACTACAAAGTGCCATATCATTTCTTGGCTACAAAGCTACTACCTATGAAACTATTGAGTGATGCGACCAAGAATCGAGCAATTTTCTTGTACGCCATTGTGATTGAGAAGTCTATTGACGTTGGGTAATTGATCTTCAACAACATTATTATGTTGGCCCATTCACCACATGATATATTGTGGTATCCATCCTTGATAACTACCTTATGTCATCAAGCTAGAAAAGTTTGGTCACCCAATGAAGAGTTATTACATTTGAAGATTCCATTGGATAGTGGAATCATCCATAAGTTTTGTATCGTGACTGCACTACTACTGGAGGTAGTTCATCGGCTGCACTTTAACCATAGTGGCATACCTAATATCTCTCCATGACTTAGTGAATACAAAGGCTTGAGCGTCGTTTAGACCATTAGGTAGAGAGCTTCAAAGCCATTGAGGAGATGATGAGGGCATATGTCTATTGGCTCCATTACTTTTTGATGATAATAAAACATTCCCACTCATTTATGTCTAACTATACTACTTGAGTCTGCAAGATGAAAATGTATGTCAATAATAAATTAATCACTGAAAAGCAAATATCAAAACTCATAAGAATAAGGAGCTATAAATGGCAACAACATAGAAGCCTCTTAGTCGGATAACCAAGGGAGTTAATTAGCTAAAAGTCAAAAGTGAAGTTAGCCGGTTCAAATAGATTGTGAGATAAAGAAGACTTAGTCGACCAAGAAGTATGGTTAGTCAACTAAGAGCACACTACCAGAAATCTCAATTACAAGACAAAGAGAACTTAATCGACTAATAAGCACAGTTAGTCAACTAAGAGCTCACTGCCAGAGATTTCAATTTCAAGACAGAGAAGACTTAATCGATTAAAAAGCATAGTTGTCAACTAAGAGCACTATATTTGAAAATTTGAATTTGAATGCTAAAAGATAGACTAACGGCTAGAATTGACTCCAAACTATTTCCAACGGTCTGAAGTTATCAAACATCCATCAAAGTTGGCTTTCCAAGTATAAAGCCCTTCCCCAATGACTAAGAAGAAGATGAGATGCTACCAAGATCAAAAATAGCAAAAACTCTCTCCATCCTTCTTCCACTTCACTCTAATCTTCGTAATAAAGTTAAGCACTTCATCTTGTACCATTCAGATCAGGTTAGTGATCATAGGTACATCTCTATATCTTTTCTCCTTGATTACTTAGAGTGTGCAAGTCACTCTAAGGGGATTAATCAAGCTTGAGTTAGCTTGATTGGTTGTATAGGTTCTAACTTAGCTTAGGAAAAGTTAAATTTGGGTTTTGGTTGATTCTGTCAAAACCCATTGTCAAAGGTTGTGGCTAAGCCTGTGAAAAGCTATTGTAAAAGCTTGGTGGGAACTTGGGAATTCGACCATTTATAGTGATTTGGTTTGAAAAATCCTTGATTGGAAGATCAAGGTAGTGGATGTAGGTCAAAGAGACCAAATCACTATAAATCTTTATGCATTGTCTACCCTCTTTTATTTTTCTATTCATTCCTCTTTAAATCATTCTTTCATTTGGAATTTAAGTTCTCATCATTGACCTTTAACTTGCCCTCAATTAGAAGTCAAGATTAATGACGTTCACAAAATGGTATTCACCCCACTCTAGAACATGTCTTTGGGACCAACAATGTCAAGCATGTTAGCATGGACTTGGTGTGAGATCTCAACCTCTAGAGACCTGTAACTAGAAGTAGCCGCGATAACACGGACTAGGGGTAATTTCATCATTTCTCCTGGTAAGGCCTTGAAAGTAGTTTTCTAATGTTATTAAGGTCCAAGTAGCTCTAAGGAATGAATGAATGAGGGTAAGATAATGAAGAAGATAGAAACAACGATAATTTTCACGATAGGGGTAAAACGATCATTTTGCATCTCGAGTTGAATTTTTTAAGTTTTCATGAACCCGAGCATTTCTAGACCCTTATGGACCTTGTCTCAGTGTCAAAGAAGTAAAAAGATTGTATAAAGGCAATGGAAAGACAAAATGACCTTGTTAAGGGCATTTTGGTAATTTCATGAGAAAATGGATAAACATAAAGCATAAATATCTAAGTTTCTAGGAGGTTCTTCAAATTTCCAGCACTTCTTCTTCTTCTTCTTCCTTTCCCATGTTTTTCACCCCCCGTGGNTTCCTTTCCATGTTTTCACCCCCCGTGGAAGCTTGCTTTGAAACTTCCATAAATTTCCTCGAGTTAATGCCAATTTTCATATTTTTGTGCACCCTTTCACAAAGTTTTTTGTGCTCTTTTACTTTTTCACCATAAAACCCTTAAAAACCTTTCCTTATTACACTCTCTCACTAGCTGGACATTCTAGAAAGAGAGAGAGAGAGAGAGACACAGACTTTCCACATTTGTTTAGAAGCTATTGGAAGAGAATTTAGCTACAAAGAAACCCTAAGGTGAGTGATGAACTAGGCTTTGTTTTAAGTTGTTGATAATGGCTAGTAATTGGGATTATGAGCAGTTTTATTATTGAGGTTGTTTATTCATTTTTAGTGTGATTAGAGTAGTGCAAGGAATAGGCCTTTTGATATAGTTGGAAGCCAATTAGGAATGACTAGTAGAACTTGAATTAGAAACTAGCTTTTAGAGTGATATTAATGTATATTGGATTGGTTGTGATGTTTTTGTGCGTGATAGGATCCAACGAGGCCCCACAGCCCCATTTGAACCATTAGTGGAGGTTAGAGTCGATTTGAGGTTCAACAATATCGGTGAGTGAACTTGCATTTCAAAATTATTTTTGAAAATAGATTTGTGTTGAGATGAATTATTTGCATATTTTATCCAACTTTTCATCAAAAATGGGTGCCTAGTAACAAGCCCTTGATAAATGCTTTGATGTTGTGAAAGGTGTGAAATGTGTAAAGAGGATGAATTCATGTGCTCCTATATTGTGTTGGTATACATATTTGAATGTATGTTGTGCAATGATAAATAATGTTGTATGATGATAATGACGTGTGCGAGTAGGGAGTGCACACATGATGACATTGAAATGTGCGAGTAGGGAGTGCACATATGGTGGTATTGCCTTGTCCGTGTAGGGAGTGCACAAGAGCTGAGGAAGGCGGGGTGGTGTAGGTTTTATATATGATTATATTTATAGATATGTGATAGAATGTGTGTGATTGTAAAATGTGATTTTATGGCATGTTGAAATTGGCATGATGAATCTTGAGAATTTCCCATTTTCTTGCAAATTGATTTTATTACAGCACCAAATGGATTTTTAGTGCAAAGGAGGTCCTTTTTACATTTAGGTGCCCTGCTTCTCGCTGCAACGAGAAACATTCTATTTTGGCCACCAGAAACTCGCTGCAGTGAGAAACTCTTAAGTTTTGGTGCAGTGCTCCTACATAATCGAATATTTTGACCAATTTTCGACAAGAGCTGGGCAAAGTAGTAAACATAAAAGTTATATCCCTGCCACTTATCTTTCTAATGGTTCACAAATCAGGTAAATTGGACTTTGGTAGTGGGAGATATCATGGAAAAATCGAAACATATGCAAATTGAGACTATTTCTCACTACAGCGAGAAACTTACTGTCCTAGTTGCTACCTTGCTTGATTTTGACATATTTTTCACCCATTTAACTTCATGGATTGATCATGGGTTTTTGCAACACTATGAGGTTATTAATCAAAGTTTGAATGAGGGGTTTTTAGTAAGAAATTAACTCAATTGCATTGTTTTTGAAACAAGTGCATCATGTTTTCTAAAACATTCCTTGTCGTTGCTTGTTCCTTCTTATGTTCACTCACTGAGTTTGTACTCACTGTTTTGAATTTCATGTTTTCAGATCAGGACGTAGTTGGAACCTAGGTCGAGGTGTCCACGTAGTTTCATCTCCTTGGTAGGTATTTTGGCATTCAGTAGCCGCACCTTCACTGTGGTCCCTCCACTCGAAGTCAAGAGTCATTTTTTTTTATGAATGCGTTCATGTGATGTAATGTACTAAGATACATGTCTTAGACAAAATATGTATATTTTAACTGTTAATGCCACCATGAGTTGAAATGTTAACATCATTTTTGGTTTATATTAATGCAATTCTTGATTGCTATAGCCCATTATTAAAGTGATTATAAGTTAGACTTATGAAAGGTGACTTGAGAATAGTTGATAGAATGTTGAGCAAGATTATATAATAGGCTTGCTTGGGCTTGGTGGGCTATGCCCATTGGGCCTATGCACCGGTCATGGTCAGGGAATTGGGTCGTGACACTTGGCTACTTTACCCACATTGCCTGTCAATCCCACCCAAAATGGGGAAAATGATGTTGGTGCAAAAGAGGATGATGATTGACTTCGTCCATAAGCTTAGGGCAATTTGTTTTTCTTTACTTTTAATAACATTGAGGACAATGTCAATGTCACGACCTGGTACTCCTCTCGAGCCCGTGACAACCGTCGCGACGTCCCGATAGACATTCATTGCCTAGAATGCCAACCAGAACCTCGCAAGGCTTTAATATTTGTTTTCGCACCTCCCCTGTGAGCAACAGTTGTTAAGTATCATGTTTTGAACGATTATAAACTATTTCCAACTCAAAACAATAGAAAAATAATTTTTTTCTTACAGGGGTATTTTGGTCAATTTTCCCAAAAATTTCGAAACAAGCTAAAAATGTAGTATGCAAGTGGAAAACACATATTTCATAATCAAAAATAAGTTTAGATGTCTAAAACATTCATTTAAAGTGAAACTATAACTATTTGAATATAATAAAAATATTTAATAAAATATTCTGTTTTCTTATAAAACAATATTTATAGAGTTCTCGGTAAATAATTTTTGTAGCATAAAAGCTAAAAAAATTCATACATACTGTAATACAGATAACCAAAGTATGAAATTTAATTTATAGTGACATATGGGCCCATGAACAACCAAAAGTATCAAAAGCGATAAACTTACAGTTTTTGAGAATGCAAGTCCAACTGTAGCCCTCAATAAAGTGAGCTATCTACCGACTATCCTGAGCTTGAAATGGGTGGAAAGGAGGGTGATGAGATTATATAATCCCAGTGAGTAAACAAATACCATATAAAATATCTAAAATTGAGTAAATGGAGACAGATTAAAATAGATTATCATACTGTAATTTATCACCTTTCAACTCATTTCAACGAAATAAAATCAATTCATACAAATCAAGCATTCAACATGGCTTATGAATTTCTTAAAACTTTGGCTCGTGCCAAAATCATTCTCATACTTAGTTATCAAGGATACCTTGGCCTGGGGCTATCCCAACCAAGTCCACCAAGGCTGTTAAAAAGTCATGTACACATAAATCATGTTTTTATTTTGAAAACATAGCCGTTCCTTAGCGTTGGCTGAGTTCACCCTCACGTGGAGGTTTGGTGTGAAGTGAACTCTAAAGTTTTAACCTCAGGAGTTATCCAACTGTGCCTCTCATACTGAGGTATGAATATAATAAGGTTACCGTGCCCCTCTATTAGGCTAGTCCACGGAACCCGTCCACTGCAGCGACTAATTTATAACCCACCAATTCAATAAAATTCAATAGAATGACATGGCAATTATTTTATTTTACAGCCTCCCAAGGCAAATCAACAGTTCATACTTTTTCAACACATTTACCAAATCCAGCCATTCATGCCAATATTATCATAAGCCATTCAATTCAAACCATGATTTACAACACAACAATTAGTCTCCAATTACTCCATTTTCAAAACCATCATTCAATTGCAAGACAATTTTATAAAATCATTTCATTTAATCACATTTTGCATATAAAACATAAAGATTTACCATTTAAACTCATTTTTGCTATCAAATCACAAAAACGATTAAAAACTACTTTAGATAATTAAGACGATAGTAAGGTTACTCACTATTTTGGGAGTCAAATTTCGAGTACTCCGATTCTTGATCCTTGGGTACTATCTCTTTACTTTTGTCAGAACGCTCACCACCAAGACATAATGTGTCATGACCTGGAACCTCCCTCGGGCCCATAACAACCGCTGTGACGTCCCGATTGATACTCATTACCCGAAATACCAATCGGAACCCCGCAAGGCTTACATATCAGTTTTAAACAATTTTCAATCGTTTTCGGCTCAAGTAAATCAAAAGATAAAAATATAGCATTTTTGTATAAAACAATATTTATAGAAACACGTGTAAGTAATCTTTTGTAACTTAGTAGTAAAATAAATTCATACATACAATAATTTACAAAGTTATAGTGTACAACAATAATTACAATGACAAGTGGCCCATAAATACACCGAGTGTTGGTGACAGTAACCTACTGTCCGTGTGATAGAGGGGTTAACTAGAATCCTCAACAAAATCGGGTACCTACAAGCTACCACAAGGCTGAAATATTTGGAAAAGAGGTGGGTGAGATTTTGCAATCCCAATGAGTAAATAGACATTATCATAAATATCTAAAGGCGAGTAAAATGGAGGCAAGTTTAAACAACAAATTACAAACCATTTCATAAGGTTTTCAATTTATTTCTTAGACCCTAAAATATTTGTAATTTACTAAAACAGTTGTTAGGCCTTCTGACTTTTATTAAAAACAGGGCTCAAGCTAAAACTAGTCCTCGGGGATACCTTGGCTGAGGCATCTAACCGAGTCCGCCAAGGTTGTTAAGATATTTACATGTGAAACACATTTTTATTTTTAAAACAAGTCGTTCCTTCGTGTTGGCCGAGTTACACATCATGTGGGGGTTCGACGTGAAGTGAGCTCTAACACTACCCCGGGAGTTACCCTCCTCTCCTCTACAACCGGAGGAACTGTATAACTGGGTTTACCATGCCCTTCTAATAGGCAGTCCACGAAAACCCGTCACTGCAGTGACTAAACCCACCAACTTTAATAAAATTTGGACAGTATAACGTGGCTTTTATTTATTTACCCAGCCTGCATAGTAAAAGAGAGCTTACATAAATTCCCAATGCAATTATAAAATATAGCCACATATACTCATATATCATAAGCCATTCATAGGAAAATATATTTTTCAAGACAATTGGCAGGCTCCAATTACTCAATTTCATAATCAACACAATATATTTTTATTTGTCACATTTATTTCTAAAACATCAAAAATCCCATTTTAATCTCATTTTCGTTTCATAAAATCCATAAAGAGCTTTTAAAAATAAACTCTAGACAATTTACAATCATAATAGGTTTACTCACCGTTTGTACAAACTAATTGCTTTTTAGGTGCCCCAATCACTGTTCGTCGGGTACGACTTCCTTGCCTTTACCGGAAGGCTCTCCTCCTAAACACATTGCAAAATTTACCCAATTCACCACATTGATGTTAAATCACTATATAATTGACTTAAATCCTATACTAATGCATGGTATGAAATAAAATAGCCTAAAGCGGCTTAAACGCGGTATTAACCTATTTTTGGCACTTTACCCGTTAAATTGCTAACGCACTCCGTTTTTGCTCTAAATTGTCCCATTTTCTCTCCAACATTTCTAACCATTAAATATCAGCCAATAACCTTCTAAAATCACCAAAATCAGCTCAATTTCGTCCTTCGAAAATTCGGTCAAAAATGGGACATTTACTCAGTTAATTTTTCACTTTGTTTTTCTATCACATTTAACCATTTTCATCATTTTCTCTTCATTTCTCTTAGAATAAAAATCAGTTCATCATCATTGTACATCAATGCATATTCGGCCAAGGGTGGGTATTGTGAGAATTTCATGCTTTCTTGCCCAATTTGATTTCTATACACATTTAACTAACTAAAACTATCAATTTAACTAAAAATCAAAACCTAAAAATTTCAAAATCTCTCCCCTTGAAATTCGGCTAGCCCTTGGTTTCACTTTTTGATCTCTCTCCTCAAGCATGCTAAATGGAAATAAAGGCATAGGAAAGGTAGAAATCAAGCTAAAGTCGAAAAATCTTACCGTTAGACGCATAAACGGTCGAAAAATGAGAATTCCCCTTTGAATTTTCTACTTTTCCTTTGGTTTTTCTGTTTTCTTCCTTTCCTCTCTATTTTCTCTCTTGTTCTCTCCTTATGGCCGGCCAACACTTAATATGGGGTTTAAATGGGCTGACTATTTGTTAAAATAATATTAAATCATTAAAAAGTGCCATGTGTCACTTTCCTATTGGCCCGTTTTTAAAATTTCATCCATTAAACTTCTATATTTCACCATTTGAAATACCATAGTTATTCATACCAAAAATAAATAAATCCTATAATTTTGACAAGTTTTGGGTGGTGAAAATTATGATTTTTACCCCGAGGCGACAAAATTACAGTTTTGCCCTTATGTTTCGAAAATTGCCAGAATTGAAATTTTTCACTTCCTATCATTAAATTATTCTCCAAATAGTTAATCTTGGTCAAAATTTTCACTCCATGATCAAATTATTATCTTAGGTGGCAAAATGACGAATTTTCCCCTATACATAAAAATTTTCAATTTTTTTCCAAATGAACTCTCGAACTCTGAACAATCTTTTTTAGTCATTCTTGGACTGTAAAATATTAAATTTCATCCTACGATTCCTATTTAAACTAGTTCGAGGTTAAATCAACTCAAGTGTACCGTTAGGTACAATACCTGGTTTCGTCTATTCTTAGGAACTTTCCTAGCGTAATAACATGCTACTCAGTGCATGTATGTCATGACATGTGTTTATAGGGTCAGGTTTTACAATTCTACCCCCCTTAAAATGAAATTTTGACCTCAAAATTTCACTTACCAGATTCGACAAATACATTCGGGTATTGGTTCCTCATCTGATGCTCTACTTCCCATGTCATTTCCTCCATTCGAGCACTTTCAACAACACTTTGACCATTGAAATACTCTTGTTCCTCAATACTCGATCCTTTAGATCCAAGATACTCACAAGTTGCACCTTGAACTTCAATTCGTCATGCAACTCGATCGGAGGTGCTTCGAGGATGTGATAGGGATCTGGTACATATTTCTTAAGCATGGAGACATGGAAAACGTTGTGGATCCGATCTAACTCTAGAGGTAGTTCTAACTAATAAGCCACTAGTCCAATTCTCTCAATGATTCGGAATGGTCCAATATACCTCAGGTTAAGCTTTCCCCATTTCTCAAACCGAATCACACCTTTCCATGGAGAAACCTTAAGAAAAACTCTATCATCGGTCTCAAACTCCAAGTCTTTTCTCCGTTTATCTGCATAGCTCTTCTGCCTATCCTGGGCTACCTTCAGCCTTTCTCGTATAACCTTGATCTTGTCATTAGTTAGATCAATCAATTCCACACTAACTAACTTTTTTTCACTCACTTCATCCTAACAAAATGGAGTACGACATTTCCTTCCATATAAAGCTTCGTACGGTGGCATACCAATGCTAGACTGGAAGCTATTGTTGTAAGCAAATTCCACTAATGGCAAGTGTCTATCCCAACTCCCAAGAAAATCCATGACACAAGCCCTCCACAAATCCTCCATAGTCTGGATAGTCCTCTCTGACTGACCATCTGTCTGTGGGTGAAAAGTAGTGCTAAATTTCAATTTGATTCCAAGAGCTTCTTGAAATTTTGGCTAGAATCGAGAAGTGAATCGAGGATCTCGGTCTGACACTATAGAAACGGGAACTCCATGTAGCCTCACAATCTCATCTACATAGAGCTGAGCCAGCTTCTTAATAGAGTATCTACTATGGACAGCTAAAAAATTAGCAGACTTAGTCAACCGATCAACAATCACCCAGATCGCATCCTTTCCCCTCTGTGTCCACACCAATCCTAAAACAAAATCCATAGTTACATGCTCCCATTTCCACTCGGGAACAGGTAAAGACTGAAGTGTACCTGCTGGCCTCTGATGCTCCGCCTTAACTTGCTGACATACGAGACACTTTGCTACGAATTCTACTACGTCTCGCTTCATACCTGGCCACCAATAATTCTCCCTAATAGTCCTATACATCTTGGTGCTTCCAGGATGTAATGCATAGGCAGATGAATGGGCTTCTTCCATGATCACCTGTCTTAGTAGGTTTCCCTCAGGAACATAAACTCGGTCTCTAAACACCAAGACATTATCTTCTCTGAATTTGAACTCACTGACTCCCCGATCAGTCAATTTTTGAATTTTTTTTCTTAACTCATCATCAGACCTCTGAATGTCCTTGATCTGATTAAGTAATGAAGGTCGCACAATGAAGCTTGCCAATAAGGATCCATCCTCACCATTTCTCAACTGGACCCCAAGAGATTTCATCTCTAATAATGCTGGAAAATAACAACTCTGAAGTGCTGCTAAAGACGATGAACACTTACGACTTAAGGCATCAGCTACAATGTTCACCTTCCCCGGATGATAGTCTATCACCAAGTCATAATCTTTTATCAACTCCAACCATCGCCTTTGCCTCAAATTAAGCTCCTTCTAAGTGAGCAAATATTTTAAACTCTTGTGATCCGTAAATACCCGACAATGCTCACCATACAAGTAATGCCTCCAGATTTTTAAAGCAAACACCACTACTGCTAACTCTAAATCATGGGTAGGGTAATTTGCTTCATGCCTCTTTAGCTGTCTAGAAGCATAAGCCATAATTTTTTCATTCTGCATCAATACGCACACCAACCTTAACTTTGAGGCATCACTATAAACTACAAATCCCTTACCACTCACAGAAAGTGTTAAAATGGGAGCGGAGGTTAACCGGTTCTTTAGCTCCTAAAATCAATTCTCACAAACATCATCCCACTCAAACTTAACTCCCTTACGAGTTAGATGAGTCAAAAGAGCTGCTATTAAGGAAAACCCCTAAACAAACCTCGATAATAACCAGCTAATCCGAGGAAACTACGAATCTCCATCACCATCTTAGGTTGCTCCCATTGTAAAATTGCCTCTATCTTCTTAGGATCAACATATATTTCACCTCTCGATACTACGTGTCCCAAGAATACCACTTCCTGTAACAAAAACTCACACTTCGAAAACTTTGCATACAACTGTCTTTCTCACAAAGTTTGTAATACTATACGCAAGTGGGTACCGTGCTCATCATTATCTCGAGTAAACCAAGATGTCATCAATGAACACTTGTCCAAGTAAGGGTGGAACACCTTATTCATGAGATCCATAAAAGCTGCCGATGCGTTAGTTAACCCGAAAGGCAAGACCAAGAACTCATAATGACCGTACCGAGTCCTGAACGCTGTCTTGGGTACATCCTGTTCTTTGATCCTCAACTGATGATACATAGACCTCATATGAACCTTAGAAAACACTGTAGCTCCCTGTAATTGATCAAAAAGATCATCAATCCTTGGCAACGGATACTTGTTCTTCATGGTCATTCTGTTAAGCTGTCGGTAATCTATACATAACCGAAGTGTACCGTCTTTCTTTTTCACAAATAAAACCGTGCTCCCCACAGAGATGTACTAAGACGTATAAAACCCTTGTCCACTAACTTTTTCAACTGTACTTTCAACTCCTTCAAATCTGCCGAAGCCATTCTATATGGAGAAATAGAGATAAGGGCAGTACCCAGAAGTAAGTAAATGGTGAATTCGAACTCACGATCAAGAGGAAGTCCCGGTAATTCATTAGGAAATACATCAGGGAACTTATTTACTATGGGGACATTCTCTAACTTAGGTTCCTCCCTTGATATATCAATCACGTGAGCCAAGTATGTCGGATATCCCTTTCACACCAATTTCAAAGCTTTGAGGGCCGAGATTACACAAAATGGTAATACTTGACGCTCCCCCGTAAATACAACTTCTACTCCCTCTAAACTTTGGAGAATAACTTCTTTCTTAAAATAGTCCACCTTTGCTCGATGAGTGGACAACCAATCCATACTCAAGATCAAATCAAAGTCCCGAATCTCCAAACGGATTGAATCACCCATAAATTCTTCTTCCCCAACTTTAATACCACAGTCTCTATAATACGTATTTCTTATTAACCACTCGCCTAGAGGAGTATACACTATAATCTCTTCTTCTAATGGTGACAGATTCCTATCTAAGAATGATGCAAATGATATGCTCACGTATGATCTATCGGAGCTTGAATATACCAAAACATGTGCATCTCTATCAAAGACAATCATAGTAGTTGTCACTGTGCTAGGTCGAACTCGGGCTTCATCCTCAGTCACTGCCAAAACCTTGGTCAAAATCTGGGGCTGTAGTCTAGAAGATGGCTGCTTTGAGGTATTACTCCCCATGCCTGACCGTATCACTAGGCCTTGTTTGGACTGTGATCCCGAAGTGTCTCTCCGCGGTATACTAGGACAAGTCGGAGGAGTAGAAGTAGCTACTGTACCTCATCTCAACTAAGGACAATCTCTCTTGATATGCCCCTGTTGGCCGCATTGAAAACACTTTACAGGCTATCTACATGACCCAACATGAAATCCTCTGCAATTACGACATCTGTCCAATCTTCCTAAAGTCTCCCCTTGACTACTCATCACGGGTCGATCAAGTCTAGAAGATCTCGGCTGTGATTGCTGAGATGGAGGTTTAGTGGATGCCACAGACGCTGAGGTATTACTTCCTACAGTAGATGTCGAATCTCAGCCTCTCTTTGAAGATTGACCCGAGAACATAGGCGAATTCCTTCTCATTGCAAACTCAGCTCCGATCTGTCTATTCTTAGTGGCGAGGTTCTCGGCCCGTAAGGCCATTTGCACAACTTCTTTATACGACTCCTTGCCAGTCACTATCATATGCTCCCATATCTCATTACGGAGTCCCTCCTCAAAGTAGTTTACCTGGTCTTGCTCCAATCTCACTAACTCAAGTACATAAAGCATTAGCTCGTTAAAACGAGTTTCATACTCCTCAATGGTCATGTTCCCTTGTTTAAAGCTTAAAAATTCTCTCTTTTTCTCTTTTTGATGGAAATAAGTGTAATATTGACCATCGAACTTTCGGAGGAAATCCGTCCAAGTCAGCGGTATAGGAGAGCAAGACTTTACTGAATTCCACCAGGTACGGGCTCTCTTCTCAAATAACCGTGTAGCCACCTTCAATTTCATCTCATCATCTAATCCCTTATCTGCCAGTGTCTACGATACCTGAATAACCTAATCCCTAGCTGCGGTTGCATCCAACTCACCAGTAAACAAGACGCAACTTAACTGTCTAGCTTCCTTTAATTTCTTAGAAATGGAGATGTTCGGTGTCTGAGGTGGAATAGGAGGTGGTGGTACTGGGGCTGTTACAGGGGAAACAACAGGTGGCACTAGACCAACCTGAGCCTAACTCGTAAGAGTAACGAGAAAAGCCGTAATGCCTGAGCTACCTCGGGTCACATGGCAGGTACATTAGGAGCAACAACAGGTGGTGGAGGAGGTACAGGAATGTTAGTAGACTCAGTAGTAGGAACGGCTCTAAAAAAAGATGCAACTGACTCCTTTTCTATGGAATCCGACTGACTCTATCTGGGGTGACCTTTTCCCCTACCGGTAGATCTAGTGATAGGTGGTAGCTCACGTCGAGGAAGCATAATGATCTACAAAAAGAACGGAATTGGTTTAGACGACTTAAGACTCTATATGTAACTACATGCAACTAACTAATCTTAACTGGGCCACACTGACATTGTAAATTATTTTAAAATAACTTTAAATCCAAGAACTTTAAAAATCAAAAACTTCTTTCAAAACCATAAGCTTTTAAACCAAAAGCTCTTATACCAATTGAATTGTCACGACCCAGAACCTCCTTCAGGCCCATGACAACTGCCGTGACGTCCCGATTGATACTCATTACCCAGAATACCAATCCGAACCCGGCAAGGCTTACATATCAGTTTTAAACAATTTTCAATTGTTTTCAGCTCAAGTAAATCAAAAGACAAAAATATAGCATTTTTATATAAAACAATATTTATAGAAACACGTGTAAGTAATCTTTTATAACTTAAAAGTAAAATAAATTCATACATACAATAATTTACAAAGTTATAATGTACAATAATAAATACAATGACAAGTGGCCCATAAATACACCAAGTGTTAGTGATAGTAACCTACTGTTTGTGTGATAAAGGGGTCAACTGGAATCCTTGACAAAATCTGGTATCTACAAGCTACCACAGGCCTGAAATATTTGGAAAAGAGGTGGGTGAGATTTTGCAATCCCAATGAGTAAACAGACATTATCATAAATATCTAAAGGCGAGTAAAATGGAGGCTAGTTTAAACAACAAATTACAAACAATTTCATAAGGTTTTCAATTTATTTCTTAAATCATAAAATATTTGTAATTTACCAAAGCAGTTGTTAAGGCTTCTAACTTTTATTAAAAACGGGGCTCAAGCCAAAACTAGTCCTCGGGGATACCTTGGCGGAGGCATCTAACCGAGTCCGCCAAGGTTGTTATGATATTTACATGTGAAACACATTTTTATTTTTAAAACAAGTCGTTCCTTGGCTTTGGTCGAGTTACACATTCACATGGGGGTTCGATGTGAAGTCAGCTCTAACACTACCCCGGGAGTTACCCTCCTCGCCTCTACAACCGGAGTAACTATATAATCGGGTTTACCGTGCCCTTCTAATAGGCAGTCCACGGAAACCCGTCACAGCAGTGACTAAACCCACCAACTTTAACAAAATTTTGATTGTATAACGTGACTTTTATTTATTTACCTAGCCTACATACTAAAAGACAGCTTACATAAATTCCTAATGCAATTATAAAATATAGCCACATATACTCATATATCATAAGCCATTCATAGGAAAATATATTTTTCAAGACAATTGGCAGGCTCCAATTACTCAATTTCATAATCAACACAATATATTTTTATTTGTCACATTTATTTCTAAAACATCAAAAATCCCATTTTAATCTCATTTTCGTTTCATAAAATCCATGAAGAGCATTTAAAAATAAACTCTAGATAATTTACAATAATAATAGGTTTACTCACGGTTTGTACAAACTAATTACTTTTTAGGTGCCCCGATCACTGTTCGTCAGGTACGACTTCCTTGCCTTTACCGAAAGGCTCTCCTCCTAAACACATTGCAAATTTTACCCAATTCACCACATTGATGTTAAATCACTATATAATTGACTTAAATCCTATACTAATGCATGGTATGAAATGCAATAGCCTAAAACGGCTTAAACGCGGTATTAGCCTATTTTTGGCACTTTACCCGTTAAATTGCTAACGCACTCCATTTTAGCTCTAAATTGTCCCATTTTCTCTCCAACATTTCTAACCAGTAAATATCAACCAATAACCTTCTAAAATCACCAAATCAGCTCACTTTCCTCCTTGGAAAATTCGGTCAAAATGGGATATTTACTCGGTTAATTTTTTACTTTGTTTTTCTATCACATTTAACCATTTTTCATCATTTTCTCTTCATTTCTCTTAGAATAAAAATCAGTTCATCATCATTGTACATCAATGCATATTCAGCCAAGGGTGGGTGTTGTGAGAATTTCATGCTTTCTTGCCCAATTTGATTTCTATACACATTTAACTAACTAAAACTATCAATTTAACTAAAAATCAAAACCTAAAAATTTCAAAATCTGTCCCCTTGAAATTCGGCCAGCGCTTGGTTTCACTTTTTGATCTCTCTCCTCAAGCATGCTAAATGGAAATAAAGGCATAGGAAACATAGAAATCAAGCTAAAGTCGAAAAATCTTACCGTTAGATGCGTAAAAGGTCGAAAAACACGAATTCCCCTTTGAATTTTCTACTTTTCCTTTTGTTTTTCTCTTTTCTTCCTTTCCTCTCTATTTTCTCTCTTGTTCTCTCCTTATGGCCGGCCATCACTACATATGGGGTTTAAATGGGCTGACTTTTTATTAAAACAATATTAAATCATTAAAAAGTGCCATGTGTCACTTTCCCATTGACCCGTTTTTAAAATTTCATCCATTAAACTTCTATTTTACACCACTTGAAATACCATAGTTATTCATACCAAAAATAAATAAATCCTATAATTTTGACAAGTTTTGGGTGATGAAAATTACGATTTTTACCAAAAGGTGACAAAATTACCGTTTTGCCCCTATGTTTCAAAAATTGTCGGAATTGAAAATTTTTAATTCCTATCATTAAATTATACTCCAAATAGTTAATCTTGGTCAAAAATTTCACTCCATAATCAAATTATTATCTTAGGTGGCAACATGACGATTTTGCCCCTAAACATCAAAATTTTTAATTTTTCCCCAAATGAACCCTCGAACTCCGAACAATCATTTTTAGTCATTCTTGGACTGTAAAATATTAAACATCATCCTACGATTCCTATTTAAATTAGTTTGACGTTAAATCAACTCATGTAAAGCCTGACCTTATAAAATACTATTCATGACATACATGTGATGATAGCATAATTGCATGCTAGGAGAGTCCCAAAAAATTTACAAAAGTCGGTATTGTACCTAGAGGTACAACAAAGTTTATTTAATCCTCGAACTAGATCAATAGGAATTTTAAGGTGAGATTAAGAGTTTCACAATTCATGGATGACTTAAAATGGTAATTTGGAGTTTGAGGATCAATTTGCAGTCAAATCGAAATTTTCCCTAACCAGGGGTAAAATGGTCATTTGCCACTTGGGGACAAAATGGGAATTTTAGAAAAGAATTTTTTGGCCCATTTGACTTATTGGAGTATAATTTGACTTGTTGGAGTATGATTTGAGGTTTAGAAGTGAAAAATTTTAATTTCGGTATAATTTGGAGTTTATGGGTAAAATGGTAATTTTGCCACCACAGGGGCAAAATTGTAATTTTCCACCACCAGGATATTTTTTCCAGCACATGGTGTTCCTTTATCTTCATCTTTGACCCTTGACTAAACATGTGGTGGAGATAAAATGTTTAAATTTTTAAAATTTTAAAAATGGACCAACTAGAAAATGCCATGTGTCAAGCTTAGGATATTTTATTATTTAACTTAAAAATCAGCACAAATCAGCCCATTATTCCCCAAATATTCGGCCAAGCAAGGAAGAGAGGGAAAGAAAGGAAAAACAAAACCTAGGTGAGGAATTTCAAGAGAAAAAGTGTGGAAAATCAAGGAAAACAAGTGAAAAA
>NC_030856.1:15609158-15613585 GCF_000208745.1 Theobroma cacao | reverse complement strand
TCTTGTTATTGTAAATTAAATTAAATATTTTGGCTTACTGTATTTCAGTATGTATAAATTTATTTAGCTTTTACGCTATAAAAATTATTCACGTATAACTCTATAAATATTGTTTTATAAGAAAATAGAATATTTTACTTAATATTTCTTTTATTTTCTTATTATATTCAAATAACGATAATTTCATTTTAAATGAAGATTTTAGACTTTTAAACTCATTTTTCATATGAATTATGTGTTTTGTACTTGTATATTACGTTTTAGCCAGTTTCAAAATTTTTGAGAAAAATGACCAAAATACCCCAGTGAGACGAAAATTAATATTTTATTTGTTTAAAGTTGGAAACAGCTTAAAATCTTTTAGAACACGATATTTGACAATGATTGCTCACAAGGGAACAGAGAAACTGATAGTAAAGCCTTGCAGGGTTTCGGGTTGACATTCTGGGCAATAAGTGTCTATCGGGACACTGCGACGGTTTTCACGGGCTCGAGGGGAGTACCTGGTCGTGACAACTCAAGTGTACCGTTAGGTACAATACCGGGTTTCGTATATTCTTAGGAACTTTCCTAGCGTAATAACATGCTACTCAGTGCATGTATGTCATGACATGTGTTTATAGGGTCGGGTTTTACATAATGCACAATAAGTCATTTACTACATTTGTGATAAATTGTTATAAAACCAATTCAGGCTCTATACTAATGCATGAAATGGGATGTAAATTGTTTTGATTATCGTCTAAACACGGTGTTTTGCACAAATTCAATTGCGTACCTAAATAAAATGGTATTGGCTTAATTCAATCTATCACTCGATTAATTGGCCAATACGTCCAATTCAACTCCAAATAATTCCATTTTTTTCCCAATACTCCAAATCATCAAACACAAATTAAATAACTTGAAATATGACAAAATCATCCTCACATTTTCTCTTGGAAAATTCGGCCATGGTGGGTGCATCAACAATATAATTTTTCAAGCTTGATTCTCGCACCATAAATCACTAATTCCTAACCAAATCACTTGAAATAAAATCAAAATCATCATCAATATTCTCCATGGAGAATTCGGCCAATGATGGGTGATGGGAGGAAGTGAATTTTTTTGTTGGCTTTTGATACTACACATCACTAACTAATTAAAAACACTAGAATATATTGAAATCTAACCAAATCCAAGTTCAAAACTCCTCCCCCCATGTCTGGCCAGCAAGGGTATCCTCATGCAAACCTGATTCTCAACCATGAAAAATGAAAAAGAATGCATAGGAAAGGTAAATCACAAGCTAGAATTGAAAAATCTTACCTTTTGTCACTTGATTCTTTGAAATTTTGTAAATTTCTCTTGAATTTCTTAGCTAGGTTTTTGTTCTTCTTCTTATCTTCCCTTTTCTTCCTTTGGCCAGCCAAGAGAAATGAGTTGGGAGGGTTATGGGCTGATTTTTAAAGCCAAATAATAAATGGATGAAAATTTGACATATGTCACCAGTCCATTGGCCCATGTGTCATACTTACCCATTAAGCAATCTCTCTTCACCATTTAAAATCCTTCAATTATCCATAATAATATTGGGTAAAATCCATATGCTGGACAAGTGTTGGGTGGTGTAAAATTACAATTTTGCCCTTGGGTGGCAAAATGACTATTTTACCCCTATACTTAAAAAAATATCGAAATTAAAATTTTTCACTTTTCAAACTCAAATTATACTACAAATGATCAATCTTAGTCAAATATTTCATCCAACACTCACATCTTGACCTCGGGTAGCAAAATGACCATTTTACCTCTAGGTCATGAAAATTCCAATTTGACTCCAAATCAGTCCTCGAACTCTGAATCACCATTTTAAGTCATTCTGGAGTTTTACAATTCTCAATTTCATCTTAAAATCTCTATTTGGACCAGTTCGAGGCTTAGTTCAACTTAATTGTACCATTTGATACAATACCATCCTTTAACGATTTTCAAGGTACCCAAGTCAGCAAACATGCATTCTTATGTAGAAATGGCATAATAAACATATTGTCGAGTTGGGCTTGACAGTTAACTTTAAGCTTGGGGGGGATTTAAACTTTTTATATTTTTATGCTTTATTTATTTATGTATTTTCTTTTATTTTCTTTGCCTGTTAAGTTATGAATGTGAGAAAAATGAAACTAGAGTAAATGTACCATGAAATTGACTTACTCATCCAATGATGAAATCTAGTTGTCTTGCTATTCTTGTACATTTAGTAAGCATGAATAGAGATGACATAGTATGTTGAATTCTTATGGGTAGCAACATTGTAGGATGAAATTTCCACAATCAAGCACTTCATCTCTTATATTTAGTTATTATGTACATTTAGAAAATGATTATGTTAATGTGAATTCTTATATTAGGCTTGGAATTTTAGAATTTGTTTGATCCTTTCTCGAGGTGAAATCTTAAGAGACACTTAACTAGGAAATGACTTAGGCCATTGTTGGATCGATTGAGCCTTTCGAGCAAACCCAATTAGAGATTATCGCTAGTATACCCCCTTGAGCCAAGAAATTTTTCCTTTTCTTTGTCAACCATAAACAAGTGAGCTGAGCCTTTAAATAACATTTCCAACTTTACTCCTTTCGTCCCTAAGCATGTACATTGTTTTAGGAAATATATTGCATTCTTAATGAAAAGTGGACAAGATGAAAAAATACACATATGTATAATTTCTAAATTTGATATGAAGCATTCAACCCACTATCATTGAAAGAACAAGTTTGGGGGTGATGAATTGAGAATAAAAAAAAATGGTTGATGAATGAAGAGAGAAATGAAAGACAAAGGTGTACTTGGTGAAGAAAAAAATAAGAATATATAGGTCCTAGAACAATTATGTGCTTAAGGTGACTTGAGCTACAAAGTATCTTATATGTTACCTTGCCTAGCCTTACATTACAAGCCAAAAAATGTCCTAAGGATCCAAGTTAAGTGTGAGCCTATATTGGTGGAGATAGAGATGAAAAGCAAACTTATGAAATTCTAAGCTAGTTTAACATTTGCATGAGCATAAACTTATCTAAAATGCATGATGTTCATTATAAGAGATTACACCCACACGGAAGTTCATCGAACAAATGAGCTTACATTTAAAGGAAATGTAAACTTAAACGATACTTATGCTTTACTTGAGTTGGGAAAACAAGACCATTGATGAGGAATTAAGGGTAATCAATGTGTCACGACCCGAAACACCCATCGGGCCCATGACAACCGTCGCGACGTCCCAATAGGCACCTATTACTCGAAATGCCGATCGAAACCCCGTAAGGCTTAGCATCAGCTTTCACATCTCCCAGGTGAGCGACAGTTATTAAATCTTGTATTTCAAGAAATCATAAGTCATTTCTGGCTCACAGGGGCATTTTCGTCATTTTTCTTCGAAAATATCAAAACTCGCCGAAAACATTCTATGGGTGAAAAACACATGTTTCATAATTAAAGTAAATTCAGATGTCTAAAATTATTATTTGAAATGAAATTATAATTGTTTGAATAAAATAATAATATTCAATAAAATATTTTATTTTCTAAAAAATATATATATATATAGAGAAATCCGTAATTAATTTTTGTAGTGTAAAAGCTAAATATATTTATACGTACTTTAAAGCAGATAACTGAAGTATAAAATTTCTTTTACAGTGACACGTGGGCCCCCAACTAACCAATAAGGTGCAAGTCTGTGAACCTACAATTTTGTCGATGCAAGGCTAACTGAAGTCCTTGATGCAATCGGCTATCTATAGGCTATCTCGAGCCTAAAATGTGGGGAATTGAGAGTGGTGAGATTATAAAATCCCAGTGAGTAAACAGATACCATCTAAACCATCTAAAGTCGAGTAAATGGAGACAAGTAAGATATTCCACTCAAGTATGTTTTTCACAACATCAATAATCAATTTACTCAAATAATCAACTTGGCTTATGTATTTCACAAAACTTGGCTCCTACCAAAATCATTCCCGAGGATGTCTTGGCCTAGGCATCTAACCGAGACCACCAAGGCTGTTAAATGTCTTTACATCCGAAATTCTAGCCATGCCTTGGCGTTGGTTGAGTCTCACTCTCACACGTTGGTCCATGTGAAGTGCACTTAAATCTTTACCTCTAGAGAAACCCTACACACGACTCTCTAATCGAGGATAGGTATATCTGATTTTGTGCCCCCTCTCTTAGGCTGGTCCACAAAACCTCCACTACAGGGATTATGAATTATTTTATCTACCACCTGATTTATAAAATCCTTTTCTGCATGACATGGCAATTTATCGCAATCTAGCCTCTCAAGGCTGAATACATAGTATATATAATTTTGATACAAACACAGACTTTGCCATTCATGCTCACATATTGCTATAAGCCATATAATTTAAAACACAATTTATAAC
>NC_030856.1:15605318-15608602 GCF_000208745.1 Theobroma cacao | reverse complement strand
TCATGGAAAAATTCGGCCATTATAGTGCACTAACACCGTGATTTTTCCTACTTAATTTTCTCACCATTATTCATCATTTTCTAAGCCATTTCTCTTGAAATAATAACAATCCATCTCCCACACATATCAATGAAGATTCAGCCATGAAGATTCATGGGGAAAATGGATTCCTTGTTGTTTTGCTTCTAAATATGCTAAACTAACTAAAAACATTAACATAACTTAAAATCAAATCAATCCTACATCTTTCTCTCTCCTTACCCATTTTGATCAGCCATGAATTCATCATGAAAACATGTAATTTAAGCATGAAAAATAAGGAGAAATGCTTAAGGAAAATAGATTTCAAGCTTAAGTTGAAAAATCTTACATTTTTCACTTGTTTTCCCTGATTTTCCACACTTTTTCTCTTGAAATTCTTCACCTAGGGTTTGTTCTTCCTTTCTTTCCCTCTCTTCCTTGCTTGGCCAAATATTTGGAGAGAAAATGGGCTGATTTATGCTGATTTTTAAGTTAAATAATAAAATATCCTAAGCTTGACACATGGCATGTTTCCATTGGTCCATTTTGAAAACTTTAAAAATTTTAAACCTTTTATCTCCACCACATGATTAGTCAAAGGTCAAAATGAGGATAAAGGAAGACCATGTGCTGAAAAAATATCCTGGTGGCAGAAAATTACTGTTTTGCCCCTAGGTGGCAAAATTACCATTTTACCCCTATACTTCAAATTATACCGAAATTAAAATTTTTCGCTTCTAAACCTCAATTTATGTTCTAAATAGTCAATCTTGATCAATCTTAGTCAAAATTTCATCCAACACTCACATCTTAACCTCGGGTGGCAAAATGACCATTTTACCCCTAGATAGTGAAAATTTCGATTTGACTCCAAATTGATCCTCGAACTCCAAATCACTATTTTAAATCATTCCTGGACTATGAAACTTTTAATTTCACCTTATAGTTCCTATTTGAACTTGTTCGAGGCTTAATCGACTTAATGATACCATTAGGGGCAATATCGTCTTTTGACGATTTTTTGAGCTTCCTAAATATACAAACATTTTATTGAGCATGTAAATGACGTCATAATTATTTTATAGAATAAGGTTTGAAATAATGAATTGGTGTGATCTTTTAGTTGATGTTTTCAACCGTGCTACTTCAATTTCTTTTTTTCAGTTTTGCTTGAGGACTAGCAAAAAGCTAAGTTTAGAAGTGTGATAACTCAATTATATAAAGTTATTTAGCTATATTTTGGGATAATAAAATAGTTAAGTCCTCATGTTTTGAGTTAATTTTATATAGTTTTTAGGTTTTTAGTTAATTAGTTCAAAGCTTGTTGATGTACTTTAATTTTATTAATTTTAACTCAAATTCATGCTAAAAGTCTCTATTTAAGTCAATGCTGATTTATTCTTTGATACTGTAGGTTCATATATGCTTAAAGTTAAATGTTGGTAAACAAGGTAATGGACACAATGTGCAAACTTCTACTGAACATGTTGTGATGTTTCAGTCATAACTTGAGCTATAAAGATCCAATTAGCATGATTCTTGGCCATTGAAAAGCTTAGAGGTAGACCTACAACTTTTATGTTTAGCATTTCACCCAGATCAGCATTGAAGTAGGAGAAAATTGTGCTGCAAGATGAGGTACCACAACAGATTACACTAAGGCAGCACAATAGCAAGTAACGTCGCGGCTTTGAAGAGCTCAAGGCCACAACGCCCAAGGGAGCAGTAATGCACCCATAAAAAAACCTGAAAGCTTGGCGTTGCAGAGCCCAAAAAGGAGTGCCACAGCGCTAAATGGAAAGCAAGCAATATATATATATATATATATAAGTCAAGAACGTCGCGACACCCTTAAAGCAATGCTGTGGCTCTCTGACGTGGATTAGTGAAGTACAGCCTGTCGAGAAATGAGTTTTTAGGGTTGTTGGTGGCTATAAATAGGTACTTTTCAATAGCTGGGAGGAAAGGTTCAGAAAGGCAATAAGTGGCAGTTTTAGAGAGAAAAGAAAAGGCTTTTCAACGAAAGAAACGAGAAGAAATCGAAGGGATTGAGGATCACGAATTGACAGAGGATTTGATTTTTCTTTACTCTTCATTTCTATCTTGTTATTTCGTTGTAGCAATTATCGTTTCTCTTAATTTAATTATGTCTACTATAAATACAATGATGAACTAATTTCATTTTCTAGGATTATGGGATTTTTCATTATGTAGTTTGATTATTTGATTTTTTCTTGCTTAGTGTTAATGGAAATCACATGGTTTATTCAATTTTACACATAATGCTTTTCACTACCTGAACACCAATTAAAATGTAGTGGGTATTTAAATGGAACTCGAAAGAGGGAGTTTAGAGTAGACCATAGTTTTGAATAGCCTTTGTTCGATTCATTTCGGAGTTAGGCAATAGTTTCGTGTTTAGAATAGGCATATACCTAAATACCTTAGGCAACCATATCAAAACATGGACTTAATGAACTTTTTCTAATTAATTTGCATAGACATATGCGATTAATTTAGAAAAGGTATGCATGCATGATCTCAACAGATGACATGTGCATAATTTGGATTCAAGGTTAGCCATGTACTCCATTAATCTAAGTTAAGGAAATGATTTAAATCAGACAAAGTTTTGAAGGACACTAAAATCCTAAGTTTTGAGTAAATATTTCTTTTAGTAACATTTTATGCTTTGTTAATTATTTAATTAATTAATTATTTTTAATTTAATTAATCCTTTGAATCGAGTGCTTGGATAAGATTATTATGTTAAAAGTTTAGTAATAAGTAAAAATAGGGACAAATCTTTGAGGGAAATGATCTCGACTTACTTTATATTACTTGTATGGCCACGTGCACTTACATGTATTAATCCAACCAATAGTTAATTCGAGAATTTGTTTATTTGTTCATCTTAGGCTTACATGGTTTAAACAGGTCACTCCCATCAATACCCTTGTGTCGGTCATGACCTTAAGGTTTGGGCTGTGACAAATTCTAAAACCCGACCCTATAAATACATGTCATGACATACATGCACTGAGTAACATGTTATTATGCTAGGAAAGCACATAAGAAAAGACGAAACCCGATATCGTACCTAACGGTACACTTGAGTTGATTTAACCTCAAACTAGTTCAAATAGGAATTGTAGGATGAAATTTAATATTTTATAATCCAGGAATGACTAAAAATGATTGTTCGGAGTTCAAGGGTTCATTTGGGGTAAAATTGGAAATTTTGATGTTCAAGGGCAAAATCG
>NC_030856.1:15564749-15599693 GCF_000208745.1 Theobroma cacao | reverse complement strand
TAATTGGTCAATTTTCTGATGGACTCCAAATTGGACCTTGAACTCCAAATCACTATTCTAAGCCATTCTGTTGGTTTTAAAATTTTCAAATTCCTCTTAGAATTTCTATTTGAACTAGTTCAAGGCTCGATTTAACTTAGTTGTACCACTCGGTACAATACCGTCTTTTAATCGCGCTTGACAGGGTCTCACAATTCGGGGGCCCTCTTGTTATTGTAAATTAAACTAAATATTTTCGCTTACTGTATATCAGTATGTATAAATTTATTTAGCTTTTACGCTATAAAAATTATTCACGTATAACTCTATAAATATTGTTTTATAAGAAAATAGAATATTTCCCTTAATATTTCTTTTATTTTCTTATTATATTCAAATAACCGTAATTTCATTTTAAATGAAGATTTTAGACTTTTAAACTCATTTTGAATGTGAATTATGTGTTTTGTACTTGTATATTGCGTTTTAGCCAGTTTCAAAATTTTTGAGAAAAAAATGATCAAAATACCCCTGTGTGGTGAAAATTTTATTTTGATTGTGTTTGATCTAAAATAGTGTATATTCTCTAAAAACTCGATATTTAACAACGATTGCTCACAGGAAAGGAAAGAAACTGATATGTAAGCCTTGCGGGGTTCCGGTTGGCATTCCGGATAATGAGTGTCAATTGGGGATGTTGCAGCAATTGTCATGGGCCTGAGGGAGGTTCCGGGTCCTGACACAAATAGGTTTTACCCACCAGCTTGTAGTCCATTGAGATGTCAGTACTCGTCATGAGTCCTTTTGGGTTATTATGAATACTTTTGTTTGGTTATAGATGAGTGCCATTATCCAATTGATGTAGCCACAAGGTTGGCAAGCAAACTATGATTTTGTAATGCTTAGATATATACACATAGCTATAGGATTATGGAAATTGTGATATATTTGAATGATGATATTATAGTGAAATATTTATCGAGTGGAAATGTAGATTTGGAATTACATTCGTACATGTGAATATGTGCTTGATGACTTATGAGAATGACATAGATCCAACATATATGTGTTATGTGGTTCGTGTGGGTTCCTTGGGCTGGGTTTATTGGGTCCACATGCCAATCATAATCAAGGATTGGGCCATGATAGAAGTGCACAACGTGAGGTTGTTCAAGGCAAAGACATGGGAAAGAACAATCGCGAAGTAACAGTGCATCTCTCAACAACGAAGGCATTGCTAGATTAAGTGGGTGAGGACATCACAGCCATTTGGATTGGATTAGATTAAGATTAGGATTTAATTTGAATATTATCCATCAAAATTAAATCTTTGAATGATATCTTTCTCTTATAAATTCTATCTAGGTAAGAGGGCTATTAGCCTATAAATACCCCTCCCCTAATTTGTAACACACTTTAGAGAAATACAAAGTAACACACCTCAAAGAAATACAAAGCATTCTATTTCTCTAAAGAGCTCACTCTCTTCTTCCTTTCTTTTGCTTCATATTTTATGGGTTTTAAGGCTTACTTAAGCTTTATTTTCAGAATTTAAAGTCACACAAAGTTGAGCTTAAGTTCACCATGTAACACTAGTCATGATGTCTTATCAATATCTATGTTTCATCATAAAACTTTGGACTGGGAACTTATTTAGGAATAATGCTTTGATGTTAGAAAACTCTCATGATTATAACCCTTTATAATACCTTTTGCAAAATATGTTACATTCTGTGGACCTTATCTATATCAAATTGACATATATATTGTTTTAAGAAATAAAGCCTAACTTTTGTCAATAATAAATGCTTAAATGCATTAAGTATCTTTGTACAACCAATCCAATTCGTTTGGAAGGCATATTAACATTTATCAATATGATCATGTTTGATATTCAATTTAAGAAAATGATGGATAGCAATAAGGTTTGTCATCCTCACTAAATAAACCAATTATTTTGATCTTAGGAGATAAAATTGTATGTTCAATACTTTTATATTTTATATTTTCTATTTTTTACCATCGAGGTGTATTTTTCTTCAAAACATTTGCATTTAGTAGAAAAAGGTTCATGTATATAGAGGCAATTTTGACCTGGAGTAAATCATGTATTCTACATTTAACCATAAATCTACACTAATCATCGCAAAGCAAATGCATGTAACAAAAAAAAAGAACATGGTATAGGTTAAACTATAACGCCCCCCAATTTTTGGTGTAAATTAAGTTAACTAAGAATGAATTATGAAACATATTGAGTCTTGAGGACTTTGATGATATGCTAAATATGCCAAGTGTATGTGGGTATGAATATTGACACTTCGGCAAATTTTTATGAAATTATGGGATAAATCCTATAGCTTAAGGCTTTGATCTGAATTTGGTGTTATATTTAAGTATATATTTACAAGAAATATGAGTTATAATAGTTTTGTGAATTGTGATTTAAGTAGGAATGATTTTGGGGTGTTGAAGCTTGGATTTTTGAAAGTTTGGAAACTGAAAATCTACCTACAAGGGAAAATGTATCGATACATTCCCTAATGTATTGATACATTCTTGGCAAGATGAACAATCTAAGGCATATAAGGGATTTTCTATTGATACATTCAAGGATGTATCAATAGATTTAAGGATGAACATTTATCTATACATTGTCCAAATGTATCAATAAATTTGAAGCTGATAGCACTTAGGGGAAAATGTATTGATAGATTTCCCACATGTATCGTACATTTTGGGCAGTGGGCATTCTGCCTCATTTCTATTGATACATTGCTCAAATGTATCGATACATTTAGTCAAAAAACATGCAAATGTATCGATACATCCTTGGGCATGGGCAAAAATAAAAAGGGTTTCAAGCTATACGCCCTATTTCAAACAAACCTTAACTCTCTTTCTCTCTCTACCACTTCAAAACCTTAACCCTCAATAGGACTTTGGAACCCATTTGGAGTAGATTGGAGATTGGGAAATGCCTCTAGAGCTAAAATTAAATGGTTTTATCGATTGATATTCAATTTAATTGGTTAATAACATAAAAATATAATTTTTCCAGCTTTGGTAAATCCCCCTCAATTTCGCTGGAATTTGGAGCTTTGATTTGTGCAATCTAGCTTTTAAGGTATGGCTATAGCTCATTGTTGAAGGATTTGAGCTTGAATGTTGAATTGCTAAGAATTTAGTTATTTTAGAAAAGCTAGAGAATTTTTGAAAGCGAGGAAATAATTAAATGTGTGATGTTTGTGGTGTGTTGATATGTTTAAAGGGGAAATCGGAGTTGAAAAACTCATTGGTGAGTTGAAGGATGGTTAAAGGAAAAGAATCAAAACTTGGCAATGGAACGCACCTTCAACTATCACAATGAGTGGGTTAATTTAAATGCATGACGCATGATAAATGCACTACACTGGTACTAGAATTGTAAGTAGGTCTAAAGGAACATGCCTAGGCTAGAAAAACAATTTATATATGAATATATATATATATATATATATATATATATGTATGTGATTACATGTGCTATGATATTTGTGCCTTGGGATAAGCCACTTATAAGGCCTATGTTAATTATGCCTAAACTAGAAAGTCTAGAGGATATCATGGATGTCTAGGAGTAGATTACTCTAGACAGATAACCTTTGGAGGACATTGAATAGTTGATGCCTTAGAGATTTAAAGGCACCTAGATGAGATTGAGCTAGTGATGTTTGGAGCTCATAAGAGAAATCTTGAATATGAAATGTTGTATGGATGATATCCAAGGCATGATGGCCTTATTGTGGATTTATGTTCTATCTGATATCGACAATTCTAACCATTGATTCAATTTGATTTTAAGTGGAGTCCTATGCCTTGAGACTATGTGTGCCTACAAGGATGGTGGTAAGTAAGGACGGTGGTGTTAGTCTTGCTTATGATTCCTACCTATAGTGCTTTGATGCCCCCCATATGAGATTACTTTGGGTGATTCCGTCTGTTGGGAGATTACTTCAAACGATGACTATGATGCTCTGCTTGTTGCTTCAGCACGTGTGTAATTTGAACCTTCCGCCCATTGTTTAGGCACGCACTGGATTTGACTCTCCACCAACGACTTAGCCCTGAGTGTGATTTGATTTCATCAATTAGCCATCGTGCGTGATTTGATGATGTCCAAGGAAGGACCACCCTAAGATTTGATTTGAATCATGGATGATGTGACACAGCCTCAAAGAGGCAAAGATAGATATGATTTGATATGACACTTTGGCAACTAGAGTGTGCCTATGGAGTATGACTTTGAATGGCTTAAAGGATAAGCCTAGTTCATATGTACTATTTGTGGAGATTTTATAAGGATGATTAATATGCCCTTAATATTGGAGATGCATGTTAAAGCACTTTATTAGCATTGAGTATGCTATATGTGTTGACTCCATTAGTTTTTGATGATAGTAAAACATTCCCATTCATTTGTGTCTAATGCCTTTACTTAATTGTGCATGCAAATTAATGTATGAAATTAATAAATCAATCCTTCAAAATGTATATTAAAAGAAAAAGGGAGAACAAAATAATGAGACATGACTGATTAACGAGGAAGCTCATTAGTTGAATAAGGAAGAATGTTGGTTGGCCAAGATTTAAATTGGAGAAATGGCGGGCTGAAGAGTTTGAGAAACAAAGACAACTTTGTCAACCAAGAATTAGTCAGTCGACTAAGTGGTTACTGCCAAAACTGCCAGAGACAGGGAGCAGAAAACAAAGACAAATTAGCCAACTAAGATATCGGGTAGTCGACTAAGAGCATTCTGCCTGCAAGTTTGAAAGCTACACTAAAGGACAGAGTAACGGCTAGAACCGACTTCCAACTATTTTCAACGGCTAGAAAACTGTCAAACTACCATCAGAGATGTTTCTCCAAGTATAAAAGGGTCTTCCAACAATTATAAAATAGTTCTTAGAAGCCTTAAATGAAATTTAAGCTATAGAGAGTTGAAAAACCAGAAAATCTTCAGTACATTTGTTTGCACTTAAACGCCTATTCTTTGAATTTGTAATTTGCATTTAATCTTGTACCACTCAGATCAATTAGTGATCATAGGTACTTTCTTTTACTACTTTTCTTGTATTCTTAAGAGTGAGGAAGTCACTCTAAGGGGTTATTCAAGCTTGGGACAGCTTGATTGTTGCAGGTTGTGGTTGAGCCTCAAAAAAACCACTTTAGGTTTTAATTTATCCCGTGAAAAACTATTGTGAAAGGTTTTGGCTGAGCCTTGTAAAAGCCATTGTCAAGCTTGGTGAAAGCTTGTGAATTTCACCGGTTCTTAGTGGATTTGTTGGGAAAATCCTTAGTTGGATAATCAAGGTAGTGGATGTAGGTCTTAGACCAAACCACTCTAAATTGTTGTGCATTGTCTACTTTGTTTTTATTTTCTTTGTGCTGAAAATTAGTTCCTCATCTTGTCAAGAGCTGATTTGTGCTATTCACCCCCCTCTGGCACATATTATTAGGACCAACAAGTGGTATCAGAGCTAGTTCCCTCTTATTAAGGCTTAACATCTTTTGGGAGGATCCAAATGGCTCAACTAAAATCAATAGTGGCTGAAGGACAATCAACAAACAAACCACCTCTGTTTGATGGCCCTAATTACCTTTATAGAGCACTAGGATGTCAATCTATATTAAAGCTATAGACTATGAAATGTGGGACGTCATAACTGATAGACCCTTTATGCCCTCAACCATAAATGTGGTGACAAATGAGTTGATGCCCAAGCCAAGGTCTGAATGGACCGAGGCCAAAACTAAGAAAGTTTAAATAAATTTTAAGGCTATCAACACATTACATTGTGCCTTGACCCCCACTGAATTTAACAAAGTCTCAAGTTGTACAACAGCTAAACAAGTGTGGGAGAAGCTTAGAATAATCCATGAAGGGACTTCTCAAGTAAAGGAGTCTAAAATTTCCCTCTTAACACATAACTATGAAATGTTCAAAATGGAGCCTGGTGAAGACATCACCATCATGTTAGATAGGTTTACAAACATCACAAATAAATTGAGTCAGCTAGGCAAGCCTATCCCTAAACATGAATTAGTTAAAAGACTACTTAGGAGTCTACCAAAAAATTAGAAGCCTAAAGTGACTACAATCCGAGAGGCAAAAGATCTAAATGTTATCACCTTAGCTAAGATTTGTGGCGCTTTCCTAACTCATGAGCTGGAGCTAAAAAGAAGATAGGAGGGAAACAAAGGAAAAGAGAAAGAGCATTACACTTAAAGTTAGCATCCTTGAAGAAAAGATGGAAGAGTTGTCATCCGATGATGATGAAGAGTTAGCTCTGGTTGTACGAAAATTCAGAAAGCTTATGGGCAGAAGAAATTGAAGATTGGGCAGAAGAGGGTTTAGAAAAGATCAAGGTGCTTCATGGAGAATCAGAAACAAAAATGACTCCAACAAAAATGAGGAGCTAATCTGCTACGAATGCAAGAAACTTGGTCACTTCAAGTCCAAATGTCCATTGCTGAAAAATGAGACTCCAAAGAAAAATAAGAAGTCCAAGAAAGCAATGGTGGCTGCTGCATGGTCGGACAGTGACACATCAAGCTTTGAAGCTAAAGATGAAAAATATGAGGAAATAGCAAATATCTGTTTGATGGCACAAGAAGATGAAACTGAGGTATCTTCATCCCCCTGTGACATCTCCATGGATGATTTACAAGATGACTATGACAGCCTTTATAATGAATTTGAAAAACCTTTTTCAAAATACAAAACATTAAATTAAAAGGTTGCATCTATTGAAAATGATTTGGAAAAGATGAGACAAGAATTTAATTTTGTTTTTGAGCAAAGAAATATTTTACAAATTGAGTTAGAACACTCAAAAACAGATTTTTAAGTTTTAAAATTAGAGCTGGATAATAAGTCTAATGTTTTGCAAAAATTACTTGATGAAAACACAGCTCTCAAATTTTTGAAAAAAGAATCTTCAAAAAGATATGCATACCACAATAAAAATTCTACTAATGCATTACCTAGATGCTATAATTATGGTAAACATGGTCATTTATCATATGACTATTTTAAGAAAAGAAATGTACAAAAAATCAGAAAAGTTTGGATCCCTAAAGGATCTTATGTTGCAACTAACTCTCAAGGACCCATCAAAGTATGGGTACCTATAAAGAAAAACTGAAATTTTGGTTTGTAGGTTGAGTTGCACTTAAAGGAGACATGTTCAAGAGCTCAACTCAAGATGAAGCAGCCTTGGTACATGGACAGTGGCTGCTCACGACATATGACTGAAGATGAAATGTTATTTGCTCAGCTGGACAAAAGAAAGGGAGGTACCGTATCCTTTGGTGATGACTCAAAAGGTAGAATTCATGATATGGGTACGGTTGGTAAGAACTCCCAAACTAAAATTAGTCATGTGTTGATAGTAAAGGGTCTAAAGCATAACTTATTGAGTATTAGTCAATTGTGTGACAAAGGATTTAAAGTATGTTTTGATTCAAATAAGTGTGAAGTAATAGATATAGGTATAAACAAAGTCTCATTTATAGGAAAGAGATTGAAAAATATGTATGTGATATTTCTTGAGGATCTTGAAATAAATGATGAAATATGTTTAGTTGCAAATGCTGATAGTGATAGTTGGTTATGGCATAGGAGACTAGGACATGTAAGCTTGCATACCATGTCAAAATTAATTAAGAAAAATCTAGTTGTTGGGCTGCCAAATATAAAATTTGAAAGTGACAAAATATGTGATGCTTGCCAACTAGGAAAACAAGTTAGAACATCTTTCAAGTCCAAGAAGATTGCGTTAACATCTAAACCTCTTGAAATGCTACATATTGATCTATTTGGTCCAATAAGCACAACTAGCTTAGGAGAAAAATCTTATGGCTTTGTAATAGTTGATGACTATTTTAGATATACTTGGGTTTATTTTCTTGCTCACAAGAATGATGCTTTATCAGCCTTCATAAGTCATTGTAGGAAAGTAGAAAATAAAAAAGGATTAGCCATAGTTAAAATGAGGAGTGATCATGGAGGAGAATTTGAAAGTGAGGAATTTGATAAATTTTGCAATGAAAAGGGGTTGGATCACAACTTCTCTGCATCTAGAGCACCCCAGCAAAATGGAGTTGTAGAAAGGAAAAACTAAACCTTAAAAGAAATGGCTAGGACTATGCTATGTGAGAATAACCTACCAAAGTATTTTTGGGTTGAGCCAGTGAACATAGCAGCATATATACTTAATAGAGTCTCAATAAGACCCATGTTATCTAAGACACCTTATGAACTTTACAAGGGTAGGAAACCAAACATTTCTTATCTAAAGAGCTTTGGTTGTAACTGCTTTGTATTGAACAATGGAAAACAGCCCCTAGGAAAGTTTGATGCAAAGAGTGATGAAGCAATATTTTTAAGATATGCATTAAACTCAAAGGCCTATAGGATTTTTAACAAAAGGACTCTAATGGTAGAAGAATCAACGCATGTAGTTTTTGATGAGTCAAATGCTTTACAAAAAGAAATTCATGATGATGATGATGATGATGTAGAAATCCTAGAAAGACAAATGGAAGAAAGGAGCTTAGAAAATAATAAAAATATTGAAGAAAGGTCACCTAGAAGAGAAAATGAAACTCCACCTCTCGAAAATCTGTAAAGAGCAGAAAATTAGCATGATGATCTTCCAACGAGTTGGAGATTTGTAAGAGACCACCCACAAGACCAAATAATAGGTGACATTTCACAAGGAGTTAGAACTAGGAAAGCAATAAGAGAAACTTGTGAGTTTTCAACCTTTATATCTCAAATTGAGCCTAAAAACTTTAAAGAAGCTGAAAAAGAAGAAAGTTGGATAATGGCCTTGTAACAAGAACTTGATCAATTCATAAGAAATCGTGTATGGTCATTGGTACCTAGACCTTCAAATCACCCTATTGTTGGCACCAAATGGGTGTTTAGAAATAAGGTAGGTAAGTAAGGAAATGTAGTTAGAAATAAAGCTAGATTAGTAGCACAAGGTTACAATCAAGAGGAAGGAATAGATTATGATGAAACCTTTGCACCCGTAGCTAAAATTGAAGCCATAAGGTTGTTGTTAGCTTTTGCATGCTTTATGAACTTCAGATTGTACCAAATGGATGTAAAAAGTGCATTTTTAAATGAAATCATTCAAGAGGAAGTGTATGTTGAACAACCTCCAGGTTTTGAAGATGTTGAAAAATTAGATTATGTTTTCAAACTTCATAAAGCCTAGTATGGATTGAAACAAGCTCCTAGAGCTTGGTATGAAAGGCTTTCAAAATTTCTAGTTGAAAAAGGTTATATTAGAGGTAACATCGATACTACATTATTCATTAAAAGATATTTAAATGATTTAATTGTTATACAAATATATGTGGATGATATTGTATTTGGTGCAACTAATGAGGCGTTATGCAAGAACTTTGCTAAAGAAATGCAGGGTGAATTTCAGATGAGCATGATGGGAGAGTTGAAGTACTTTCTTGGTCTTCAAATTAAGCAAAGTGAGGAAGGGATCTTCATCAACCAAGAAAGGTACACTGAAGATATGCTTAAAAAGTTCGATATGCTGAAACTGAAACCAATCTCAACAGCAATGAGTTCATCCACAAGACTTGATCTTGATGAAAATGGAAAGAATGTATATCAAAAGCTATATAGAGGTATGATCTGTTCACTACTTTACTTAACAGCAAGCAGACCAGATATTCAGTTTAATGTGTGTTTGTGTGCTAGATTTTAGTCACAACCTAAAGAATCAAACATAATAGCTGTTAAGAGAATCTTTAGATACCTCTTAGAAACTCAAACTTCAGGCATATGGTATTCTAGGGAATCAACTTTTAGTTTGGTTGGATATTCAGATGTTGACTTTGCTGGCAGTAAGACTGATAGGAAAAGCACTAGTGGAACATGTCAATTTCTAGGTAGAATTCTTGTGTCATGGTATAGCAAGAAACAAAATTTAGTAGCTTTATCTACAGCTGAAGCAAAGTATCTATCATTAGATAGTTGTTGTCCATAAATTCTTGTGATTGAACAACAATTGAAAGACTATGGAATGACTATCCATAATGTACCAATATACTGTGATAATACAAGTGTAATTAATTTATCAAAAAACCCTTTGCAGCACTCTAGGATAAAGCACATTGAGATTAGACACCACTTTATTAGAGACCATGTAATGAAAAATGATATTAAGATTGAATTTGTAAACACTTTATATCAACTAGCTGATATTTTTACTAAACCATTGAATGAAGATAGATTTTACGGAATTAGAAGGAATTTAGGTATGATTAGTCAACAAGAATTGTGAGAAAATCTTTGGCTCACGTACATGAAACATAATGCATTTAGTCGACTGAGATGAATCTTAGTCAAGTAAGAGTGTTCTGGTAGCATTAAATAATAAGACTCAGTTAAAATAAGGGCAGGAGGAATAAAATAATGGGAAGAAACTACCTACCGGGTAATAAAGAAAAGAGAAATGTTGCCTGAGGTGAATAACTAAAATTTATAAGGAGTTTTGAAATTTTGAGCAAATAGAATAAGGCAATATTTAAGGGGGAGTTGAACGGTTTCTCTAGGAGGAATTAACAATAGCTGACAACTTCTGTTTCTCCATTTTTCTCTCCCTTGAAACCCGAGACTCTAAAACTGAAACCATCTTTTTACATTTTCTTCTAAAATCTATTCAAGCCCTTTGCTATTTAGACAAAACCCTGTCAGAAAAATTCTTGAATCAAAATGGGGAGATCTCCTGTAAAGCCCGACCTAATAAAATGCTTGACAAGACATACATGTGATGGATAGCATGTTTGCATGCTAGAAGAGTCCTAAAAAATTTACAAAAATCGGTATTGTACCTAGAGGTTTAACAAAGTTGATTTAAGCCTCGAACTAGATCAAATAGAGATTATAGGGTGAAATTGAAACTTTTATAGTCCAAGAATGATTTAAAATGGTGATTTGGAGTTTGAGGATTAATTGGAGTCAAATCGAAAATTTCACTATCTAAGGGTAAAATGGTAATTTTGCCACTTGAGGACAAAATGGGAAATTTTTTGAAAGATTTTGATCGCATTTGACTTATTGGAGTTTGATTTGAGGTTGAGAAGTGAAAATTTGTAATCCCAGTATTTTTCAGAGCATAAGGGCAAAATTATAATTTTACACACCCGACACTTGTCCAGCACATGGATTTTACCCAATATTATCTTCGATAATTGAAGGAATTTATATGGTGGAGAGAGAAAGCTTAATAGTTAAGAAATGACACATGGACCAATAATAAGGTGACATGTGTCACGTTTATAACCATTTATTTTTTAACTTTAAATTTAGCACAAAATCAGCCCATTTTCTTCATATGGCCTGCCAAAGGAAAACAAAAGGAAGAACAAAGGAAGAAAAGAAGAACAAGAACCCTAGGTGGGAAAATTCAAGGAAAAATTGGTGGATTTCAAGTAATCAAGCAATCAAAGGTAAAATTTCTTGATTTTGACTTGTAATCTACCTTTCCCATGCATTTCTCCTTATTTTCCATGGTTACATTTCATGTTTTCATGGTGAATTCATGGCTGGCTAAATGGGTATGAAGAGAGAATGATGTTGGATTGATTTGATTTCAAGTTATGTTAGTGTTTTTAGTTAGTTAGTGATGTGTAGCAAAAAAAGCCAACAAGAAAAATTCCTTTTCTCCCATTACCCATAAGAGGCCGAATTTTTTAGAGAGAATATTGAGATTGAAATTGATGATATATCATGATATTTTGGTGATATTTGATGTTTGGTGAGGCTAGAAATTAAATGAGAAATTTTGGTGTGAAAATCTGAATTTTTGCTCAACGTATAGACATGTGTTATTATTGACCCGGGACTGATAAATTGAATCTCATTCACAGTCACTGAGGCAATTTAGGTATAATTAGAGTGTAGAAAGTGAGAAGAATTGATTTTGAGTTAAATTGGAGATTTTAGCCGATTAGACCTAGTATAGTGTGACTTAGGTCGAATATCACATTTAAATGATTAATCGAACATTTTGCATCCCATTCCATGCATTCATTTAGATTTAGAGAGCCTGAAATAGTTTATGATAAATTGACACAAATTATTGAATTTTGTGTCATGTGTGATGTATAGGTGGTGAGCTATTTGATAAGGATAAAAAGATTACACCAAAGACCGAGACTAGGAGTATTTTTACTCCTGATACAGTGAGTAGCCTTACTATCGTCTTAATTTTCTAGAGTAGTTTTTATTCGATTTTTGTGGATTTTATGGAAAATGAGTTAAATGGTAAATCCTTGTGATTTGTAATTAAAAAGTGATTTAATAAAATGATTTTGTAAATTGTCCTAAAATGAAATGACGGTTTGGAAAATAGAGTAATTAGAAACTGTTTTCATATGTTGTAAATTCATGGTTTGAATTAAATGGCTTATGACAATATTGGCATGAATGGCTGAATTGGTATTTGTGTTGAAATGTATAAACTGTTGTTTGCCTTGATAGGCTGGATAATGATAAAATTACCATATAATGTTATTGAATTTTATTGATTAGTGGGATAATGATGAGCTTACTGCAGTGGGTGGGTTTTCGTGGACCAACCTATTAAAGGGACACGGTGAACCCTGTTATATCTTACCTCAATATGATAGGCGCGGGTGGATAACTCCTGAGGCTAACACTTTTAAAGTTCACTTCACGCCAAACCACCACGTGAGGGTGAACTCAGCCAACGCCAAGGAACGACTATGTTTTCAAAATAAAAACATAATTTATGCGTACATGACTTTTTAATAGCCTTGGTGGACTCGGTTACGATAGCCCTCGATCAAGGCATCCCTGATAACTGACTATGAGAATGATTTGTGGCACGAGCCAAGCTTTTCAGGAAATCATAAGCCTAGTTATTTATTTAGTTGAAATGAGTTGCAAGGTAATAAAATTACAATATGATGACTTATTTTAATTGTCTCTATTTACTCGACTTTAGATGGTTTAGATGGTATCTGTTTACTCACTGGGATTTTATAATCTCACCACCCTCAATTCCCCACATTTCAAGCTCGAGATAGCCGGCAGATAGCCGATTGCATTAAGGACTTTAGTTAGCCTTGCATAGACAAAATTGTAGGTTCACAAACTCGCACCTTATTGGTTAGTTGGGGGCCCACGTGTCACTGTAAAAGAAATTTTATACTTTAGTTATCTGCTTTAAAGTACGTATGAATATACTTAGCTTTTACACTACATAAATTATTTACAGATTTCTCTATAAATATTATTATTTTTTTAAAAAAATAAAATATTTTATTAAATATTATTATTTTATTCAAACAATTATAATTTCATTTCAAATAATTATTTTAGACGTCTAAATTTACTTTTAATTATGAAACATGTGTTTTTCACCCACACACCATGTTTTTGGCGGGTTTCGATATTTTCAAAAAAAAATGACGAAAATGCCCCTGTGAGCCAAAAAATAATGTTATATTGTTTTGATTTGGAAACGACTTGTGATTTCTTGAAATGCGAGATTTCATAACTGTCGCTCTCCGGGAAGATGCGAAAGCTGATGCTAAGCCTTGCGGGGTTTCGATTGTCATTTCGAGTAATGAGTGCCTATCGGGACGTTGCGACGGTTGTCATGGGCCCGATGGGAGTTGCGGGTCCGTGACATCTCCATAGAGCAAAGAAATCGTAGAAAAAAATAAAAGGAAGAGACCACTAGAAGAAGGGACAGAAGCGAAAAGTCTGAAGAAGAAACAGAAAATCATGTCTGTGTCAGTAAAAGAGATATCGGAGAAACTAAAAGAGAAGAAGCAGAAAATGGAAAAGAAAAAGGACAAGGAACTTGCACTCAAGAAAGGTACTAGTTCCTCATCTTCTAAGTTCAGAAATAGATTGCATGAACTAAGGTTCAAAAATATTGAGAATGCATTAATTTCTCGTGGCAAATATATTGACTGGAAGAGTTTTGATAAGAACTTAGAGATTCAGACTAGTTTATCCGACTATTTTGATGAACTAAAACTGAAAGAATATAGCTTCGTTAAGAGTAGATCCTATAGTGCAAGTCTGGTAAAGGAATTCTATTCTGGCATTGCTTTAAAAGAAATGGAATTAGAGGATTTTGATGATTATGTCGAAGATGGTCTGAATGTATATTTGAATGGGAAAGAATTTGTTGTCACTACTAAAGATTTAGGAAGCTTACTAAAAATCGAGTGTGAAGAAGGTGAGTATGAGTTCCCAAAAAAGTATGATTTATCCTCATTATGGGAAATCATCGTTGGGAGAAAGGAAAAGTATTCTTCAAATAAAAATTCAGGTTTGATAATCATTCCCCAAATTAGGATTTTACACTACTTTATAGCAGTAAACATTCAGCGCAGAAGTGGAAGTTTGAGTTACATCAGCTTTCAGGATCTTTGGCTGATGGAACATGCCTTTAATGGGGTTGCTCTAAATATGGGTAGGTTCGTTAGGGTGGAGGAACCAGGAAGGAACTTAGAAAAGAAAAGAAAGCAAAAATGAATTAAGAGTAGGAACTTAGAAAAATAGGGGATAAGAAGCAAAAATAGTTCAGGGGCAATTTCGAAATATCTTTTGATTAACTGTTATTTGTGCCATGATGGCATTTGAACACTCAATTTTAATTTTGTTGTTTATATGGTAGTGTGAGACATCAATGTTGATATATCTATGATATTTGTTTGCTAAAAATTGAATGTTTGCTGATAATCTGCTATCCATGATATTTTAACTGTTCTGAACAAAATCTGCTACTGAACCATATTGAACTGCATGCTAATAACTACTGCTCTATGTTGATAATTGATCAACTTGGGATTGCAAATAATTATGGATGTTGTGAATAGTGTGTTGACTGAATTATGAAGGGAATAGACAAAATCTTATGACTATATGCTGTTAACAGACCCTGCTGAATTTTCTATGAAAAACTATCAACATTCATTACTATAAATCACCCAAAATTCTACACATATGTATTCTCTAAATGTATAATGTCAATTTCTATATGACAAGAATAAAATTTGATGGAATGAATATGCACACATTAAGGGGGAGCATATGCTTAGGGGGAGCAATCCTCATTTTTTGCAGAAAACTAAAATGACTGTTAATCAAGGAATGTTTTGTCATCAACAAAAAAGGGGGAGATTGTTGACTCCATTAGTTTTTTATGATAGTAAAACATTCCCATTCATTTGTGTCTAATGCCTTTACTTAAGTGTGCAGGAAAATTAATGTATGAAATTAATAAATCAATCCTTCAAAGTGTATATTAAAAGAAAAATGGAGATAAAAATAATGATACATGACTGATTAACAATGAGGAAGCTCACTAGTTGAATAAGGAAGAATGTTGGTTGGCCAAGATTCAAATTGGAGAAATGGCAGGCTGAAGAGTTTGAGAAACAGAGACAACTTAGTCAACTAAGAATTAGTCAATCGATTAAATGGTTACTACCAGAACTGTCAGAGACAAGGAGTGGAAAACAGAGACAAATTAGCCAACTAAGACATCGGGTAGTCGACTAAAAGCATTCTACCTGTAAGTTTGAAAGCTACACTAAATGACAGAGTAACGGCTAGAACTGACTTCCAACTGTCTCCAATGGCTAGAAAACTGTCAAACTGCCATCAGAGATGTTTCTCCAAGTATAAAAGGGTTTTCCAACAATTAGAAAGTAGTTCCTAGAAGCCTTGAATGAAATTTAAGCTATAGAGAGTTGAAAAACCAGAAAATCTTCACTGCACTTAAACGCCTATTCTTTGAATTTGTAATTTGCATTCAATCTTGTACCACTCAGATCAACTAGTGATCATAGGTACTTTTTTTTACTATTTTTCTTGTATTCTTAAGAGTGAGGAAGTCACTCTAAAGGGTTATTCAAGCTTGGGACAGCTTGATTATTGTAGGTTGTGGTTGAGCCTTGGAAAAACCACTTTGGGTTTTAGTTTAGCCCGTGAAAAACTATTGTGAAAGGTTTTGGCTGAGCCTTGTAAAAGCCATTGTAAAGCTTGGTGAAAGCTTGTGAACTTCACCTGTTCTTAGTGGATTTGTTGAGAAAATCCTTGGTTGGATAATCAAGGTAGTGGATGTAGGTCTTAGACCAAACCACTCTAAATTGCTGTGCATTATCTACTTTGTTTTTATTTTCATTGTGCTTGAAATTAGTTCGTCATCTTGTCAAGAGCCTATTTGTGTTATTCACCCCCCCTCTAGCGCATATTATTGGGACCAACAATATGTGTATGTATATATATACATGTGTTATTTATTTGCACCCATTTTGTACCATGTGCAGATAAATAGGCCACTAGATAGTGTGTGGCAAAGATCGTCCAATGACAAACTAATTTTGGCATTTGATAGGTCCCCACACCATTTTGGTCACTTTGCTAAGTCTGTCACGAGCTTCCACCCCATATTCAGTTTGATTATGTATTTAGGCACGATGTGGCATTTAAATTTGTGTAAAGGTTGTATAGTACGAACCTGTTTGTTGGCCAATGTATGGTCTTATAGACATTATGTTTGAATTATGTGCCAAGGGCAATATTAATGTATTTGACTTTAAATATTATATGAATATCATAGTTTGGACCCCTGGTTATACATATGTGATTTGGAATACTAAGGCTTGCTTGGGTGTCGCAATCTTCGCCTATCAAGCTCGTGTGCTAATCATGGACCCCTAAGCTCAAGTCGTGACATAAATTAAGTTTATATATCCTACATCTAATCTTCCTTACATCAAACCTTGAGAATAAAATATATTGTTTTGGTATCTTAAACCATTTTTAACACTCTCTAAATCCTTTTTTTTCATTTATTTTTTTAATTTGCAAGTCAATTTTCTTTGACAATCATTTATTTTCTTATCTATAAATTTCAAATATTAAGAGTCAAACACATAAAATTGATGTTTAAATATTTTATATATCTTTCTCTTTGCTCAATTTTCAATTTTATTGATAAAATTGATCATAAAGGATCAAAAATGTGCACAAAATCATTAAAACCAAATAGATCTAGTGAGATAGTGCTTACACACCTGAAAAAACACCATACAGCCACCAAAAATATTCATAAATATTAGAAATGTTAGCTCACTAATAATGAAGAAATATCCAAGAAAGGATGAATTGGATTCATAAAAATTCTTTTCAACAAATTATACTTTTAACAATGGCAAGCTTGGAGACAAGTTTCTCAAATCTGTTTTCACTTTAAAATCATGCCAAAAGTAATTTAGTAAGCAAATTAATGAACAACAAGTTGAAAACAAATTTTTCAAACTCTTCAAAGTAAAATGCACAAGTGCAAAGTAGTAAAGAGAAGAGAGAAAAGACACAAAGAATTTATAAAGGCTCAACCATCTCTATAGGTGCCTATATCTTTTTCCTTAGCAAGGTAAGGAGTTTAAATCCACTATTAAATAAATTCAATATAGTGCTTTTTAAAGGTTCAAGCATAACCATTGTCTTTTCAAGAATCAAGCATAACCATTGCCTTTTCATGTATCAAGCATAACCATTAGCTTTTCAAGGTTCATACACAACCTTTAAAAACTACCTTTTAAAGGCTAACGTATAATCTCTCTGCCTTCCAAGGATCAAGCATAACCTCTAAATGCTGCCTTTTGAAGTCTAAGGTATAACCTCATTCTCTCTTACAATTTTTAAGTAACATGGATACCTTTAGAAGGTGGATTTTGCTAAGTAAGCATAATGAAGATAGAGTATTGTGATACCCCGTACCCCCATATAGTAGTCAACATAATCGTATTGATAAGACGAAGGGCTAATTGAAGTGGATTTAAGTCTCAAAGAGCGGTGGTGGATGAAAAGAATATTCTAGAGTAAAATATTCTACACAGGAGGAAATAATAATTAAATAATAATTTTTTTATTGAGGATGAATTAGCGAGATAAAAAGTGATTTGGAAGTGAATCGGGGCATAATAAGACATTTTGTGTTCCAAGGAGATAAGTGAAAAATTTTAGAATAAAATAATATTTTATTCAATGTTGAAATTTCGCATGAAGAAGGAGTACATGATCAATCTAAGTAGGGGAGAAGAAGAATGAGGAAATTTTGAAAAAATGACGTTAATGGGGCTCATGTGTCTTTATTTAATAAAGCTAGGGCGGGTAAGTAAATATTTAAATATTATGGTGATACCGCGTTGAAGTATAAACTTGATATTTTATTGGTACGAGTGTTAAGGAAGAAAAATAAGAAGAAATTAGAATTAAAAGTGTCACAACCCAAAACCTAGGCCATGACCGGCGCATGGGCCCAATGAGCACAGCCCACTAAGCCCAAGCAAGCCTATTTATGCAATTTCGATCATTAATCCCAACCATCATTTCTAAAACCACATATTAAACTTCTCAACTAAAAATATTTAAATAACATTTTATTATGTCAAAATAATGTCACCAGTTTGCCAACTCATGGTGGCATCAGTAATCAGATATACATAGTTGACTTATAACATGGATCCTAGCGGATTACATTACATATACATTTTCACAAGTAACAGACTTGTGACCATCAGCGGAGTGACCGTGGATGAAAGTACAGCTACTGAGATGCCATAGTACCTACCAAGAGGACGGGTATACGTGGACACTCAATCTAGGTCCCAACTGCCTTCGAATCTGAAAACATGAAGTTTAAAAATGTGAGTGTAAAACTCAGTGAGTGAGCATAAGAAGGGAACAAGCAATCGATAGGAAGAATTTGGAAATCATGATGCACTTGTTTCAAAAACAATGCAATTGATTTAATTTCTTACTAAAAACCCTTCATTTCAAACGTTAATTGATGCCCTCATAGTGTTTCACAAACCCATGATCAATCCATGAAGTTAAATGGGTGAAAAGTAGGTCAAAATCAAGCAAGGTAGCAAGCATGGTAGCAAGTTTCTCCCTGTAGTGAAGTTCATTCTAGTTGTAGTGAGATTCGGGCTGCCAAAATAGAAAGTTTCTCGCTGCAGCAAGAAACAGTGTTAGTTTCCATGTGTTTCAGTTTTTTCTAGCATATCTCTCTCTAGAAAAGTCCAATTGACCTAATTTTTCAACTATTAGAAAGATAAGAGGCAGGGCTACAACTTTGATGTTTACCAATTTTCCTAGTTCGAACAAGAAGGTAGTCAAAATCTTCATCAAAGTGAAAGCACTGCATTAGAACCTGAGAGTTTCTCGCTGTAGCGAGATTTATTTTCGCTGCAGCGAGAAACAAGGCTGGTTTATGCCCCCACCATCAGAGAGTTTCTCGCTGCAGTGAAAGTACATTCTCGCTGCAGCAAGATTTAAGGCAAATGACCAATAAGGGGTTTTCACATGCCACAAAATCCATCCCTACCAAATTGCACATCAAAGTGAACACATTGACAATAATCAAGCTATCAACATTCAAAACAATCACATATTATAATCATAAACTTGCTATCACATATACATATATAAACATATATCAACAAGTACACCACCCCACTTCATTCATCATCATAGTCGGGGTCATCATCATCATCGGCTTATGCACACTCCTACTCGCACATAGCTGGGTCATCATCACCATCGGCTTATGCGCACTCCTTACCCACACATAGCCCGGTCATCATCATCATCGGCTTATGCGCACTCCCTACTCGCACATAACCAGGTCAATTTTATCATACAACATTATCCATCAATGCACAACATATATTCATACATATATACATACCAACATAATATAGGAGCACATGGATTCATCCTTTTGCACTTTTCACATTTTAGCAACATCAAAACATTTATCAAGGGCTTGTTCCCAAGCACCCATTTTTAATGAAAAGTTGGATAAAATCATGCAAATAATTCATCTTAACACAATTCTATTTTCCAAAACAATTTTGAAATGCAAGTTCACTCACCGGGATTGTTGAACCTCTAATCGACTCTAACTTCGATTATTACTTCCAACTGACATGTGAGGCCTTGTTGGAACCTATCACCCACAATATAACTATAAAAAATATAACAGCTCATAAATCAAATTTCTAGCCATCTCTAACACCTTAAAATCAAATTCTAACTCATTTCTCACCTTTGTCGTTTTTTTGTAGTTGAATTCCTTTACAAAAGCTTCCAAGCTACTATGGCAAGTCTCTCTTTCTCTTTCTAAACCTTCCAACTAGTGAGAGAAAGTGATGAACAAAGACTTTTGAAGGCTGTTGAGGTGTAAAAGTGGAAGGGCATGAAAAACCCTATGAAGGAGTGGGCAAAAGCATGAAATTTGGACTTTCCATGAGGGATTTATGGAGGATTCAAGGTTTTCCTCCCATGGAGAATGAAGAAAACGTGAAATGAAGAGAAAGGTTGGGACGAAGAAGGAGAAGCTGCTGGAGCATAGATATTTATGCTTCAAGTAAATCCAAATTTTCACTAAAATTACCAAAATGCCCTTAACATGGTGGCTTTGTCTTCCTCTCATCCTTTGTGCAACCTTTTTGCTCTTTTGACACCAAAACAAAGTCCATAATAGTCTAAAGGTACTCGGGTTCTCAAAACTTAAAAATTTAGACCTGAGATGCAAAATGACCATTTTGCCCTTATTGTGGAAATTATAATTATTTTTATCTTCCTCATTTATTTACCATCATAAACATCATTCATTCATTCCTTAGGCTTATTTAGACCTTAATAACATAAAAAACACCCACTCGTAGGAGCTCATCAAGAGAAATTACCAAATTACCCCTGGTCCACATTATCGCGTCTACTTCTAGTTATGTGCCTATGGAGATCGAGATTTCACAATTTCACTTATGAATTACCCTTTTAACTCAGTAATCAACCTCAATTGGCAGCCGTAAACTTTATTATCTACCGTATCAAAAATACGGGATACTACAAAAAGATTGTGGGAGGACTTAATTAAGAATAGTGAAAACCTTAGAGGGAAAAATGATAATTTTGACATTAGCTTGGTCAAAGCTTCCAAAGGCTTATGACTTTCATAAACAAACGGTTGTATTTTGTTTAATTTCTCAATAAGGCTTATGACTTTCATAAACATTTGGCTCATGCCATCAAATAATACTCGATGACACCTTGATCAGAGGCGTACACTCAGGCCCGCCAAGGTTGTCAGAATTTTCGTATACACGTAAAACATATTTTTATTTCGTTTTGAAAACACAGCCGTTCCTTGGCATTAACGGAGTTCATTATCACGAGGTGGTTCGGCGTGACATGAACTCTAACCATACCTTAGGAGATACCCTACGCGCCTCTCCGACCAAGGTATGAATATAACCGTATTTCTCTCATTAATTCCACTACATATCCTTCAATCTTTATATTTCAAATTTGATCCTTTTAATATGTCTAAAAATTTCAATTTTCATCTATCTCTTTCCTTTACATGCGCACAATCAAAACATCAAAAATTTACTTCAACGCGGTATCAGCATAATATTTTAAATATTTACTTACCCGCGCTAACTTGATTTAATAAAATCACGCGGTTTAACTTACGTCATTTATCTCTAAAATTTTATTTGTATTTCTTCTCCCCCACTTGGATCAACCATATGATTCTTCTTCACGACTGATTTTGATTTCGTCATCCGATTAAATATTAATATTTTAATATTATTTTAAAATAAAATATTATTTTATTCTAAAAATTTCCTTTTGTCTCCTTGGTACTTAAAATACCTTATTATGCCTCAATTGACTTCCGAATCACCCTTTTATCTCACAAATTCTCTTTCAAAAAAAATATTATTATTTTATTGTTATTTCCTAACGTGCATAATATTTTATCCTAAACTATTCCTTTCATATTTCATCACTTTTAAACATTATAATTGACCTCAATTTGCATCTGATCAACTCTATTAATCATTGTTTCAAAATATGGGGTATCACAATCTCCCCCACTTAAATAAAATTCGTTCTCGAATTCACGTCGATGTTGCATTATCAATCTCCTTTTATGATCCTATTCCTTTTCTCCTTCTATAAGGACATTCAATTTATTCACCTCGTTCACCTTCAATTCAATTTAAATACTTCATTTATGTCAATTATCATCCTTTGGAGTCAGATTAGCAGTACCTTTCATAATCATGATCTCTTATATCGAGTCACTAAGCATGCCTTTATCACCCTTATTAAATTTGAACCATAACTTCATCAAAATTATACCGATTTTGATCACATATTATACTTACTTATGTATACCTAATCATCATTTTATTAATTTGCTCTTTGCCAAACTTCTCAATCTTGATTCATTCATCTTATGCTTTTTCATACATATCCTTTAATAAAGTTCCATTAAGAACTTAAACAATCCAAGGCTTACCTTCAAAGTCACTCATAACTTTAATCGTTCATTGCATGCCCAATAACACTTTAGCTCACTGACCCCACTGGACAATATTTCAAAATCTTCCAATTACTGAGAACAATTCTTCACCGTAGTTAGTCAAATTATCAATTTCATATATACATTTGTACATGCATTTTCAAATGTCAACATCTCTCGTTATGTATAAGGATCCATGTGTTCACATGCCTTAGACTACATTCCCTTTTATTCATCCGCATCCCAATCCTAGTTTCAATATAATAATCCTTATAGTGCATGTCAACCTTCTTATTATGCTTACGTATAACTTCATATCATTTGTATCATTTCCAATCATATGCTTGAGTTTCACCATGCTATATCCTCACATCACAATGTCATTAATCACATCTCACTTACTAAATGTCACTTAAAAACTTAGACTGATTCGAATCATGCATGCCTTAAGCATTTTCAAATTCCAATTTCCATTCTACCTTAAGAAGTTTTCATTATTGGCTTCATTATCCAAATTATCTTTAATCATCCTTTGTTCTATTTTTCTATACTAATATGACATCATTCTCCTTGGACCAATCTGTAGTTTGTACTTGGAACTACTAGGCTTGAAACAAAGTTCTTCTTAAGTACTTTTTAACATCAACACAAATTTCACTTCCAACTTACGACTTCCTCTTTATAGCCACATAGCTTAATGCTAACTTTCACAAAATCCATAGCAAAACTCCTCTTGAGCATCTCCTTGGGAATATCTATCTTAGACTTATGTCTCGCAGCACGTGATTACTTAGATTGTGACTTAGCCATTAGGCTCCTTAGAAAGTTTTAAAAATCTCACATTTTATACTTGTCGTGTATGATTAGAAATTTCTTTTCAAAGATACTTGTGCATTTCTAAAACACTTAATCTTTTATTTGCTCCTTAAAATCTCGAGCATATCGTTCTACAAACGTGCACTTATTCTTAAAGGTATATAAATACGTATTGATCCATTCAATCGTCAACTCATTTTCATAGGTTCTTAGGGTGCTACACAATTGGCCTCGTGTTGTTACTAACCCTTGTCGTTTAACTGAGTCAAGACAATAATTGTAAATTCTCATAAAGATATTCTATATAAACTTGTTTTCTATACCACCCTTATAATCCTTCATTCACACTTTCATCACTTGGTATCTTATCTCAATATAGCCATCTCAAGAATCTTTCAATTTTTTCTTTTAATTATATGCCCATACACAAGGCAATAAAGAAGCTTTTCAATTCATTCAAGTAGACATTCTCCAGAATATTTAAAACTTCCAAATAACAAAGCTCAATAACCAATAACCAAAATTCAAATTTGTAAGCTCACTATCGTGTCACTCCCATCTTACTCATGTATCATAGGCGTGACGTATTGGGAGTATTACAGTGCTAGACAGTCAGTGTTGCGACGCTGTGACTACAAGAAATTTCCTCATCAAAGCTATTTGTCTGCATTCAAAGTCACTACATCAATCGTCCTCGACCATTGGGTTTCCCTTCTAGGCATATATCTTGAGTTCCATAAGTATAGATACCTTCTCTTTGGTTGTCATACGCATTATGCCAAGTTAATACTTTCATCTCATGTCATCTTTTGACTTTCATCAACATTCATAGAATCCTACCTCAAAACATCCTTTCCATATGGTGCAATAAATTCATAACACATATACCACCTCACACATAAGTTGCTTACTGTCTACAACTTTCCTCAAATTTATTGTCATCCCTATCTAATTATCTTCCTTGTCTTGTACTCTAATAATTTTATTGACTATCGGAATAATTAACTACGAAAATAGCTTCGCTTCCTCCTCACTTTATTCTCACAATCCTTACTAAATCAAAATTTCATATTCCCCATATTTCATAATTTAACTTCATTGGCTATATTTGTGCCCAATTATTACCTCACAGTGTCATGGCATCACTGAGTAAGCCCCTTCATGCTTAAATTACAATCATCAACTTAATCATGTTATCCATTTCAAATGTCATTTATAACCTTATTGCTTCCTTCTATAACCTTTCTCAATAATTATATTACCAATTTATCCCTGTCATACTAAAAGATTCCCATACATATCAAGTTATTTAAACAGCTACTTTACATTTCGTTCGAGTCATACACTTTAAAAGTCAAACTATTAACTTCTTTGTACAGATTACTATTATCTCCTTTACACTACATCTACCTAGAGTTAAAGTAGTACAAAATCCTACGAAAATATTACATATCATTGGGATCATCATCTTAATCTGATCTTATCAAAAAATTCTACTCCAAGTCCTTCTTAAGATCCTCTTCTGGGTTCTCCTCCTCTTGAGATTTTCTCCTTTGTTCCTCAATCCAGACTTGTTGTATTCTCCTACGTTCCTCATCACTTACCGGTGCAACATTTCTTCCACAATCAAGAGAAAAATGTCCTACAACTGACACTTCCTTCCTAGAACGAATATATCCCCTTGCAATTTCCTCCATCGTCCAGTTTCTATGGTACTCTTCAGGTTGTTTCAAAAGGAAATCTTTTTCAGTTTTTTGAGTATTGGAGCTACTCTCACTTTCAAATTTCTCGCTACTCTCAAAGCTTTCCTTATTACGAAACCATTCTGCTAAGTTCAGAGGAATTCTATTAATAGGAATTCAAGATGTACCACTTTCCGAATTACCTGAATCAGGGCACCATTGGCTTCCAGCAGTGGAATCTAATGATCCTTCACTAGCACTATGAGGGGTATTAGGACTACCGCCTCTTCTAGACATGCTGTGTATGTCATCAGTGCACCTCAAAACCTATACGCAACCATGTAATAATTACTTAATTATTCATGCATCACAATAGTAGGTAGGTTTCTATATGTAAATCCATGCATTCTATTCAGTCTAACCTAACTTAACTTAACCTGGGCCACACTGACATTGTAAATTTTAAAACAACTTTAAAATAACTTTAAAACTAAATCTCTGATCTTTAAAACCAAAAGCTTTGATACCACCTGAATTGTCATGACCCGGTACTCTCCTCGAGCCCGTGACAACAGTCGCGATGTCCCGATAGACATTCATCGCCTGAAATGCCGATCGGAACCTCGCAAGGCTTTAATATCAGTTTTCTCACCTCCCCTGTGATCAACAGTTGTAAAATAACATGTTTTGAGAGGTTATAAACTATTTCCAAATCAAAACAATATAAAAAAATATTTTTGTCTCATAGGGGCATTTTGGTCATTTTTTCACACTAATCTCGAAACCAGTTAAAAATGTAGTATACGAGTGGAAAACACATATTTCATAATCAAAAATAAATTTAGATGTCTAAAACATTCATTTTAAACGAAACTATATCTATTTTAATATAACAACAATATTCAATAAAATATTCTATTTTCTTATAAAACAATATTTATAGAGTTACCTTTAAATAATTTTTGTAGCGTAAAAGCTAAATAAATTCATACGTACTATAATACAGATAACCAAAGTATAAAATTTAATTTACAATGACACGTTGGCCCACGAATGACCAAAAATATCATAAGAAATGAACCAACAGTTTTTGGATGATGCAAGTCCAACTGTAGTCCTCGATGATACCAGCTATCTACAGTCTATTCTGAGCCTGAAATGGGTGAAAAGGAGGGTGGTGAGATTATAAAATCTCAATGAGTAAACAAACACCATTCAAAATATCTAAAATCGAGTAAATGGAGAAAATCAAAATATCCCATCACAATACGTATTTCATAACTTGAAAATTTCATATAATCCTGAGCCTGAAATGGGTGAAAAGGAGCATGGTGAGATTATATAATCCCAGAGAGTAAACAAATACCATCTAAAATATCTAAAACTGAGTAAATGGAGACAGATAAAATAGATTAGCATAAAAATGATTCACAGCATTTCGAACTCATTTTAATAAGATAAAATAAATTCATTTCACCCAAATAAACAACGAGGCTTATGATTTCTTAAAAAGCTTAGCTCGTGCCAAAATCATTCTCATATTCAGTTGTTAGGGATACCTTGGCCTGGGGCTATCCCAACCAAATCTGCCAAGGTTGTTAAAAAGTCATGTATGCATAAATCATGTTTTTATTTTGAAAACATAGCTGGTTCCTTGGCGTTGGCTGAGTTCACCCTCACGTGGTGGTTTGGCGTGAAGTGAACTCTAAAGTTTTACCTCGAGAGTTACCCTACGTGCCTCTCCGATCAAGGTAAGAATATACTCAGATTTTGTGCCCCTCTAATAGGCTGGTCCACAGAACCAGCCACTGCAGTGACCAATCTATAACCCACCAATGCAATAAAATTCAACAGCATGACATGGTAATTTTATCATTATCCAGCCTATCAAGGTAAACAACAGTTTATACATTTTCAACACAAATACCCATCCAGTCATTCATGCCCACATTATCATAAGCCATTCAATTCAAAACTTAATTTACAATACAGCAAGTAGTCTCCAATTACTCCATTTTCAAAACCATCATTCAATTTCAAGACAATTTATAAAATCATTTCATTTAATCACATTTTGCTTATAAAACATAAAGATTTACCATTTAAACTCAATTTCCATAAAATCATAAAAAAAAATTAAAATTTACTTCAGATAATCAAGATGATGATAAGGTTACTCACTGTAATAGGAATCAAATTCTGAGTACTCCGATTCTTGATCCTCGGGTACTATCTCTTTACTTTTGCTAGAAAGCTCACCACCTAGACATAATACACAATAAGCCATTCACTACATTTGTGCTAAACCGTTGTAAAACCAATTCAGGCTCTATATTAATGCATGAAATGGGATGTGAAATACTCGAGTAACTATCTAAATATGGCGTTCAATATAAGTTCAATTGTGTACCTAAATAAAATGGTATAGGCCTAATTCAATCTATCACCCGATTAATTGCCCAATATGTCCAATTCAACTCCAAACAATTCTATTTCTCTCCCAATAGTCCAAATCATTAAACTCAGGTCAAGTAACATAAAATTTAGCAAGATTATCTTCACATTTCTTCTTGGGAATTTCGGCCATGGTGGGTGCATGAACACTATGGTTTTTCCCACTTGATTTTTGCACCATAAATCATTAATTCCTAACCAAATCACTTGAAATAAAATCAAGTCCACCATCAACACACCATAGGGAAGATTCAGCCAACGGAGGGTGATGGAAGAAAATGAATTTTTCTTGTTTGTTTTTCATGCTACATATCACTAACTAACTAAAAACACTAGAATATATTGAAATCTAACCAAATCCAAGTTCAAAACTCCTCCCCCCATGTCCGGCCAGCAAGGGTATCCTCATTCAAACTTGATTCTCAACCACGGAAAACGAAAAAGAATGCGTAGGAAAGGTAGATCATAAGCAAGAATTGAAAAATCTTACCTTTTGTCACTTGATTCTTTGAAATTTTGTGAATTTCTCTTGAATTTCTTAGCTAGGATTTTTTTCTTCTTCTTTTCTTCCCTTTTCTTCCTTTGGCCGACCAAGAGAAATGAGTTGGGAGGGTTATGGGCTGATTTTTAAAGCCAAATAATAAAATAATCCAAGCTTGACACTTGTCACCATGTTGTTGGTCCATGTTTAAAAACTTAATAATTAAGCTTTCTTCCACCACCACATAAAATCCTTCAATTATCCATGATAATAATGGGTGAAATTCATGTGTTGGACAAGTGTTGGGTGGTGTAAAATTACAATTTTGCCCCTAAGGTGGCAAAATGACTATGCTGCCCCTAGGGTGGCAAAATGATTATTTTGCCCTTATCCTCAAAAAAACACCAAAATTAAAATTTTTCACCTCTCAAACTCAAATTATGTTCTAAATGGTCAATCATGGTCAAAAACTTCTTCCAACATTCCAATTTTAGCCTCAGGTGGCAAAATGGCCATTTTGCCCCTAAGACATGAAAATTCCAATTTGACTCCAAATTGGTCCTCGAACTCCGAATCACCATTTTAAGTCATTTAAGGGTTTTAAGATTCTCAATTTCATCTTAAAATCTCTATTTCGACTAGTTTGAGGCTTAATTCAACTTAATTGTACCATTTGGTACATTGCCGTCTTTTAACGATTTTCGAGGTACCCAAGCAAGCAAACATGCATTCTTATGTAGGAATGGCATAATAAACATATTACAGAGCCGGGCTTGATAGCACTACTATAAGACCTCAACCCCTATCGGCTCATAACTACGCATAGACGCAATAACACGGGCTAGGGGTAGTTTCGTCATTTCCTCTAAAAAGCTCCCAGAGGGAAGTTTTCTGATATTTAAGGTCTAAACAAGCATAAAGATCAAAGAAATGATGTATAATGATGAAAACTCGAAGAAAACTAGATGTGGAAATAATTTTCGTAACAGGGGCAAAATGGTCATTTTGCACCTCGAGTCAAATTTTTTAAGTTTTCGCAGACTCGAGCATGTTTAGACTATTATGGACCTTGTCTTGGTATAAAAAGAATAAAATGATTACACCAAGGATTGAAGGAGAACAAGTTAATGTGCTAAGGGCATTTTCGTAATTTCAAGTGGAACGGATAAGCTTGAGCTGTAAATATCTTCTCCTTCCAGCAGCTTCTTCAATTTCAAGTAGCTTATTCTTCTTCCTCCTTCTATCTCACGTTTGTTTTCCCCTCCATGGAAGCACGGTATGAAAACTTCATAACTTTCTCTCTCTAGCTCCAAATATCATGCTTTTGCCCACTCTTTCATACGGTTTTTCATGCTCTTCCACTTTTACACCTTAAAACCCTCAAAAAGTCTTTGTTCAGCACTTTCTCTCACTAGTTGAAAGTTTTAGAGAGAGAAAAAGGGAGCTTCCATAGTAGCTTGATAATTTTTGGAAAAAATTTCAATTATAAAGCTACCAAGGTGAGTAGTGAACTATAGTTGATTTTTAGGTGTTGAGAATGTGTAGTAATTAGAATTGTGAGAGTTTATTTGTTGGGATTATTATTCATTTTAGTATGACTAGAGAATTGCAAACAATGGCCATTTAATGGTGGTTGGAAACTAGTTAGGAATGACTAGTAGAACCCAATTTAGAAAATAGTTTTAGAATGGTATTAATGCCAGTTTGGGTTGGTTGTGATGTTATGTGTGTGTAGGTTCCAACAAGGCCTCACATGTCCATTTCGAGCATTAGTTGAGGTTAAAGTCAAGCAAAAGAATCAACAAGACTGGTGAGTGAACTTGAATTTCAAAATATTTTTAGGAATGTTAATGTGTTTGCACAAGACTTTAAATGATTTTACCCAACTTTTCTTAAAAATGGGTGCCTTGGGAACAAGCCCTTGATAAATGGTCTTTGTGTTATGATATGTGGCAATTATGGATTCATGCACTACCACATTATGTTGATATACATATATATATATATATATATATATATATATATATATATAAATATATGTTGTACATGGATAAATAATGTTGTATGATGATATTGACCCGGCTATGTGTGAGTAGGAGTGCGCATAAGCTGATGCTGACTCGACTATGTGTGAGTAGGAGTGCGCATAAGTCGTTGCTGACCCGGCTATGTGCGACTGGGAGTGCGCATAAGCCGTTGCATATGAGCTGATGATGATGGGAAGGTGGGCATGATGATTGATATATATATATACCTATATGGTATATGGTTGCAATGCATGTGAAATTTTGGCACGTTGAACTTTGGAAACCTTTGAGCATTTCATGTTGAAATTGGCATGATGAATCTTAAGAATGTCCCATTTTCTTGCAAATTGCGTTCATTGCAACACCAAATGGATATTTAGTGCAAAGAAGGTCCTTTTTACACTTAGGTGCCCTACTTCTCACTGCAGCGAGAAACATTCTGTTTTGACAGCAGAAAACTCACTGCAGTGAAAATAAATCTCGCTGCAGCGAGAAACTCTCGAGGTTCTGATGTAGTGCCTTCAATTTGATGAAGATTTTGACCACATTCCCTTTCGATCTGAGAAAAGTAGCAAACATAAAAGTTGTAGCCCTGCTTCATATCTTTCTAATGGTCGAAAATCAGGTCAATTGGACTTCTTTAGCGAAAGATATGCTAGAAAAATTGAAACATATGCAAACTAATACTGTTTCTCGCTGCAGCAAGAATGAACTTCGCTGCAGCGAGAAACATTCTGTCCTACATGCTACCCTATTCGATTTTTGACATATTTTTCACACATTTAACTTCATGGATTGATTATGGGTTATTGCAACACTATGAGGTTATTAATCAAAGTTTGAAATGAAGGGTTTTTTCTAAGAAATTAAATCAATTGCATTGTTTTTGAAACAAGTGCATCATGATTTCCAAATTCTTCCTATTGATTGCTTGTTCCTTCTTATGTTCACTCATTGAGTTTTATTCTCACGTTTTTAAAATTCATGTTTTCAGATTTGGAAGTAGTTGGGACCTAGATTGAGTTGCACACATATGCTCGTTTTCTTGGTAGGTACTATGGCATCTTAGTAGCTGCATCTTCACTATGGTCACTCTCTTGGAAGTCAAGAGTCATTTTGTTTTATAAGTACGTTCATGTGAAGTAAAATACTAAGATACGTGTCTTAGACGAAATATGTATATTTCAATTGTTAATGCCACCATGAGTTGAAATGTTAACATCATTTTGGGTTTATATTAATGAAATTCTTGATTGCTATAGCCCATTATTAAAGTGATTATAAGTTGGAATTATGAAAGGTGACTTGAGAATAGTTGATGGGATGTTAAGCAAGATTACATAATAGGCTTGCCTGAGCTTGGTGGGCTATGCCCATTGGGCCCATGCGTCGGTCATAGCCCGAGAATTTGGGCTGTGACAAAGGTGGTATCAGAGACCTAGGTTTAGTTTAGTCCTAGGGATTCTTGTGTTAATCAGCGGAGTTGTCGGAGTTAATGTAGAGTCTTATCTATGGTTTGTGACTACAGCACAAGTCATAGACAGGAAGCTATATGAACTCCTATTCCTATAACCTACCTTTTTGCTATCGTCATGTAAAAGGCATAAATGGTATCGCTGCTCGGGTTAAGATGCCACCTGAGACACAAACCATTATTGGAAGGATTTTTAAGCAAATGCTCCTAATGAAAGGTCAATATAATGATATATTCCTCCGACTAAGGATGGAGGAAGGTGGAGCTGGATTGTTAAGTCCATAATAGTTTATTCATTTGGTGGAATTATGATTTGAACCCCTAATTAAAAAAAATTAAAATTAAAATTTTGGAGACTATGGATCGTATTTGAGGTCCATATAGGGAGGACGTACGGTAATGGTAATAAGAGCTGTATTTTGACTGGAATGAATAGTGATTGTTATGACTCACTTGAGGTTATAAATTTAAGTATCGAGGAAAGTGTAAACCAATGTTTATGTGCACGAAGGTAAGTGCACTATGTTAATTGAGCTTGACATGCCTCTATAGAAATGGTGTGGGCTTTTGATATATTTTATAAATGTATAAGTGTTGAATATGTGTATAGTAGCTTAAATGGAGTTGGTTTTGATTTCAACTAAGTAATTGCAAGATTCCAAGGCTTGAATTGAATTATTGTGGTTTATGATTATAATTGCATGAATTAGCTCAAGGGTGAAAATCACTTATTATTATAATTGATGTATGGTCATGAAGTAAAAGGCTAGTAAATGATCTACTCTAAGGATGAACTTGAATTTTGCTATGCTTAGTGTGGAGCCAAAGGATTAAAGGACTAGATGTGGATTTAGCAGTTTGAAATTAAATGATATGGAAATGACAAATTTAGTCTAAGTGCCATATGGAGTTCTATGTGAAGATCGATATATGAATTGCTTTAAAGGTCAATTTAAAACTATGTTTGGTTCAATATGCAACCTATGATGTAAATGATTAGTCTTGAATGTGACTTCTCCAAAGGTAAGGGACTTAAAGCATGTGGATTTTTGGATATGCTCTAAGAGGAAGCTTTTGCATCCTAAGCTTAAGAAATTTTGATCTTATGACTGCAAAAGCAAGATACAAAAATTTAGTGAATTGTCTATCTTATGGATGTAATTGGTTAAGAGTTGATGAGTAAAGTCAAGATCTTAATACTAAGTGGTGTACAATTTGATATATGTGTACCTAAGAGTAAATTTAGAGATCATTGCTTAATCAATTTGCACTGAATGTTGTGGTAAAGGTATATGAATGTTGGTAGTGAAGTATGTCCAAAGTGAGATATGTGGAGACTAATGTTCTGATCGCAAACTTGTGATAAAAAGCTAGTTTGGTAAATTGTAATTTTTATGACCATGAAATATATGGAGGTTGCCAATATGTAAGAATACATTTGAAGTTGTATATTTTGTGATTCGCATTCATTGTATGGAACGAGATATTCCATAGAAAGATTTGGCCTAATTGGTGATTACATGACTATAGGCTTGGTATGAGATTGAGAATGCCTTAACATGTATGAGAAGTGTGTTGCGAAAGGCTGAAAGTCATTAAGACGAATGATGGGTGAAACATAGGTGTTGTTATGACGAGCATAAAAAGCTCAAGGATAATCAATGCAATTATATTAAGTTAGTTTGGTTCGATCCGAAATAAGAGTTAGGACATCTTGAAAGATTTTAAAGTAATGTTCAATGGTGTTAATGAGCTATATGTTATCAAATATATATTAAATTGTTAAAGTTATGCGTGGCTTTAAAGATAAGCCTTTGATTGTCTGAGTCCCCAATAGAATTCTATTAAAGGATGTGTTTAAGCATTTTGGAAGTGTATTGGAAAACATAAGAATAATATATTAGCTTGACTTGCTATAAGAGGTCAAAATTTGGATGGCCAGGAGTGGCTTGTGAGTAACCCAACAATGTATAGGTAAATGTGCAAGGGAGCTATGATTGATAGATAAGGGTAGAACTTTAATGATGAGGTTGTGTTCAATGCTTTAGGTCTTGAACTGTAAGATATGGACATGTATCCACCTTGTGAATACCCTGATGAGATAAATTCAAAAGACTTTTCACAATGAGAAAACATTAAAGCTCAAAAAGCAAATGGCTATACAGTCAAGCTGGGCTCGTGAGTGACATGTCACATAAGTATGAAGATATGATACAAGCATAATTATACTTGGAAATACTGGTTTGAGACAATGATTATCCTACCATTTTGTGGACCCGATGAGATTCTGGTGTCGACATAATCGTAGACGCAAAGCATAAATTGTGAAATGTGCTTCCCCAAAAGTTCCAATTTATTTTGAGTAACTGTCAAGGTAAAGTGCCTGATAGGGATAGTGGAAGGTTGAATTATGCTTCAAATGTTTAGAAAAGGAAGGTGACATAGTTTGATTAAATGATACTACCCTTGGTAAGGGAATAAAAATACGTTACTGGAATTACAGAGATCTACTTAGAAAAAAAAAAGACGATGAATTGAGAATTCAAGTACTCATATACAAATAAAGATTTGGTAATGAGACATGACCTAGAGATGGAATACTACAATATAAATTTCGACTCAGAAAATCGACCTATAAAACACGTGGTGTTTAGAGATGGTGCCAATTAGTGGTTGACTCTTGTATGAGAATGGAATATTCAAATCAGCTTTGTGTATTCACCACAAATGATGAGCATGATCTAACCAACCAAGAGAAGAAATGATTCTAAACTTGATTGTTGGTTATTTTGGTTTTATAGATGGCTTATTGAGCTTGATATACTTAAGGCTATTCGAAGTTAAAATTTTTTGAAATATATCTGTATGGATATATATGTTGCATATTGGTATAAAACCTGATGCAGGGTTAGTTATAATTTAATTCGATGATGATATTCTATCAATGGTTATAGTGCTAGACAATGATTAAGATAATTTATCACTGATTTTGGCAGTGAACAAGTGGATTATAATCCTGTTAGCTTAAAAGTAAGTGTTTATACTTTTGGTATGAGTTCATCAAATTCTATTATATCATGATAAAACTTGGTGTTTTGATATAGCCTGAGAGGCTTGGTATATGACCTAGCTTAACTGTGAGCTAGAAATTGTTAGGCTATTATGAAGTACACAAATAGATAAGTGTGACATGAATTTAATATCCTAAGGGGCAATGGAAAATGATGTATTGGTTCTGGTATAACTTCAATATATATAGTTTTGAGATATAAAGATGTGGGGAAAAGTTTATAGCTTATGCGTTAAGGTGTGCATTTGGATTCGTATATTTAAAAGTGTAAAACCTGTCTTCATTGATATAACGCTCATGATTCAAAATGAATGATTATGGATTTAATTTTCTAAGGTAAAAGGGACTAAAAGAAGTTAATATCAGAAAGGCCTTAATAGATGATTCTTAAATTTTAAAGTGCACTTAAGGAGAGACAAATGTTTAATTTGATCTTCAAATTGATAAACTAATGAGGCCATGAGATTTGATGTTTGGAGTAAATTTGAGAAATATCAAGTTAGATA
>NC_030856.1:15546435-15562954 GCF_000208745.1 Theobroma cacao | reverse complement strand
AATGTGTTTGCACAAGACTTTAAAAGATTTTACCCAACTTTTCTTAAAAATGGGTGCCTTGGGAACAAGCCCTTGATAAATGGTCTTTGTGTTGTGATATGTGGCAATTATGGATTCATGCACTACCACGTTATGTTGATATACATATATATATATATATATGAATATATGTTGTACATGAATAAATAATGTTGTATGATGATATTGACCCGGCTATGTGCGAGTAGGAGTGCGCATAAGCTGATGCTGACTCGGCTATGTGCGAGTAGGAGTGCGCATAAGTCGTTGCTGACCCAGCTATGTGCGAGTGGGAGTGCGCATAAACCATTGCTGACCTGACTATGTGCGAGTAAGAGTACGCATAAGCCGTTGCATATAAGCTGATGATGATGGGAGGGTGTGCATGATGATTGATATATATATACATATACATATATGGCATATGGTTGTAATGCATGTGAAATTTTGGCATGTTGAACTTTGGAAACCTTTGAGCATTTCATGCTGAAATTGGCATGATGAATCTTGAGAATGTCCCATTTTCTTGCAAATTGAGTTCATTGCAGCACCAAATGGATATTTAGTGCAAAAGAGGCCCTTTTTACACTTAGGTGCCCTACTTCTATCTGCAGCGAGAAAGCATTCTCGCTGCAGCCAGAAACATTTTGTTTTGGTAGCAGAAAACTCACTAAAGCGAAAATAAGTCTCGCTGCAGCGAGAAACTCTCAGGGTTTTGATGCAGTGCCTTTACTTTGATGAAGATTTTGACCACCTTCCCGTCTAAACTGGGAAAAGTGACAAACATAAAAGTTGTAGGCCTGCTTCTTAGTTTTTTAATGGTCAAAACATCAAGTCAATTGAACTTCTGTAACGGAATATATGCTAGAAAAACTAAAACATATGCAAACTAATATTGTTTCTCGCTGCAACGAGAAACATTCTGTCCTACATGCTACCCTATTTGGTTTTTGACATATTTTTCACCCATTTAACTTCATGGATTGATCATGGGTTGTTACAACACTATGAGGTTATTAATCAAAGTTTGAAATGAAGGTTTTTTTCTAAGAAATTAAATCAATTGCATTGTTTTTGAAACAAGTGCATCATGATTTCCAAATTCTTCCTATTGATTGCTTGTTCCCTTCTTATGTTCACTCACTGACTTTTATACTCATGTTTTTAAAATTCATGTTTTCATATTTAGAGGCAATTGGGACCTAGATTGAGTTGCACACACATGCTCGCTTTCTTGGTAGGTACTATGGCATCTCAGTAACCTCATCTTCATTGTGGTCACTCAACTGGAAGTCAAGAGTCATTTGGTTTTATGAGTACGTTCATGTGAAGTAAAATACTAAGATACGTGTCTTAGACAAAATATTTATACTTCAACTGTTAATGCCACCATGAGTTGAAATGTTAACATCATTTTGGGTTTATATTAATGAAATTCTTGATTGCTATAGCCCATTATTAAAGTGATTATAAGTTGGAATTATGAAAGGTGACTTGAGAATAGTTGATGGGATGTTAAGCAAGATTACATAATAGGCTTGCTTGGGCTTCGTGGGCTATGCCCATTTGGCCCATGCATCGGTCATGGCCTGGGAATTTGGCTGTGACAACTACCCCCTTAAATTAAAATTTTAACCTTAAAATTTCATTTACTGGACTCAGAGAAAATGTGGGGGTATTGTTTTCTCATCTAATGCTCGACTTTTTATGTCCTCCCCTTTATAGGGAATTTCGATTTGTTCACCTCATTTACCTCCAATTCAACTCGAGTACTTCACTTATGTCTATTATTGTCCTTTAAAATCAGATCAACAGTAACCTTCACAATTATGATCTCTTATATCGAGACACCAAGCATGCTTCTATTACTATCATTAAACTTGAACCATAACTCCATCTCAATCATACCAATTTCGATCGCATTTTATACTTATTTAGGTATGCCAATCACTATCTTATTACTTTATTCCATATCAAATTTCTCGACTATCATTCATTCATCCTATCCTCATACACTATTGTGTAGTTTACGGCATCATTAACACACCATACTCACTCCTGTACATATCTTCAGTGTTAGGGAAGATTAATGGCTTCAATTATTTCCACATACTTCATGTTTACCGTGCATTTAGGAAATTTCAATCTTCTTAATCCTATTAATCCATCTCAGATGGCTTAATCGCACTATAGATTACATTCCCTTAACTATTTTCCCAAAATTCCTTAGGTCACCATAAATCGACTTCTGATAAGATTCTTGATCGTTACTTTATCTATACAACTCATCAAATATATTAAGTTCAAATCTCGAACCACTAAAACCGTTTTTCATTTTAGTTGGGTACATCACTAACTCCACACATACGTATACACGCACATTCAAATGTCCATATTCCTCATTATGTATACGGGTTTCTGTTTTCAAATACCTTCAGACTAATTTCTCTTTGTTCATTCCCATCCATAACCAAGATTCAATAGAATAATCTTCATAATTCATACAAATTCTCATCATGCCTGTGCATAGTTCCATATCATTTACATACTTATACTCTTTTCTTATCATTTCCAATTATATGCTTAACTTTCCTTGTATTATATATCATTGCATCACAGTGTCATCTCCATTGAATTATAATTTATTATGCTTGTATGATTTATAATCCCATTAATGCCTCAATGATTTATCTTAACTTGATCATTGCATCTTATGCAATACCACAATTCTTAAGAGTCATCCTTTTTCCTCGATTATCCTTCATGCCTCTACATTACCGTATATCCTTCTTGCATTCCGATATTGATTTGTCACTTAAAACTCAAACTCATTTGAATCATGTCTGCCTCAAGCATTTTTGAATTCCAATTTCCATAATATATTAGGAAAGTTTCATTATCCGACTTCATTATCAAGGTCAACTTCTGTCATCCTTTGTTCCACTCTTTCATATGAATATAGCATCATTCTTCCTTAACTAATTTACAAATTGTACTTGAAATTACAAGACTTGAAACTAGATTCTCTTTAAGTACTTTTCAATATTAATACTAATATCACTCTCAGCTTACAACTTCCTTTTTTTATAACCACATAATTTAGTGCTTGCTTTCACGAGATCCATGGCAGAACTTCTCTTGAGTATTTCCTTTGGGATATCTATCTTAAACTTATGTCTCACAGCAGGTGATCACTTAACTCGTGACTTAGCCATTTGGCTCCTTAGCAAGTTTCAAAATCACACATCTTATACTCATCATGTATAAGTTATCATTCTTTTTCAAAGGCGTTTAAACATTCTTGAAACACTTAATCACTTATTTGCTCTTTCATACTCCAAGCATATCATTTCCATAAAGGCATGCCCAACTACTCATGCTTCAATTTATCTCCAAGGGTTTCTAGCATACCACGTAGTTTACTTCTGTTGTCACTAATCCTTTCCTTTCAACAAGGTCAAGACAAGATTTGTAAATTCTCATAACAATATTATATATAAACTCATTTGCTATATCATTATTGAAATCTTTATTCACATTTTCATCACTTCCTATTGAAATCTCTTATCAATATCTAATACATTCATCTAACCTTTCACTCGCTTTCTCTTTAGTCTTTAACAAGGCTTAATCTCTTGTATTCTTTATTTCTTAAGATTTGACTTCAGTCAACATATTATTCATCTTAACACTCCACATGTTAATTTATTTTTATGTATCCATCTCAAAAACTCTCTAACTTTTCTTTCTCTTACATGCCAATATATAAGGCAATAAAGAAACTTTGCAATTTCACTCATTATCTTTATCTTAATACCTCCCCAATGCACTTAAGACTCTAAACAGCAAAGCTTAGCATCAAAACCAATGACCATTCTTCAACTCATGAGTTTCATCTTCATGCCACTCCCAATTTGCTCGTGCTTTCTAGCCATAAAGGGTTCTTAACCAATTACATTTATAAAGTGGATAATTCACTTAAATATTACATTTCGTCCTTGCAGTTATAAGATCAAGATATCTCGAATTTAGGATGCAGAAGTTCCCTCCTAGAGCATATCCAGAAATCCACATATTTCAAGTCCCACCTTAGGACATCTTTCCCATATGGTGTAATGAATTCACAATATATACATCGTCATACACATAATTACTTATTATTTATGGTATCCCACTATTTTCATTATCCATTTCTGATCATCTTCCTTGTCTTATAACTCCAATAGTTTATTAACTTCCAGTACAAAGACCACGAAAATAGTTCATCTTTCACTACATTTATACTCACAATCCTTATTAATAAAAAATTTATCTTTTTCAAGTTCCTTCATTTATCTCTAATGGACCATATTTGTATTAGATTATCTTCCTATAATGTTATGGCATCATTTAATACTTCCCTCTATACTTAATGTTATGATCCTTAACTTAATCACATTAATCACTCAAAGTGTCATCTAGAGCCTCATTAATCCCTTCCATATCTTTTAAAATGTAACTACAATTAATATTCCCAATTTCACATCTCCATGATTGATTGTTAGTCTTACCACATTGTCTCCCAATATCCTATGCAATTACAACACATTGAACCCGTTTATTATAACATAGTCCCCTAGTTCAATGTGTTTGCTCGAGAATCATCTTCTCTGATATAATTTGTCCCATAAACCAGAATTTTATTTATTTAGCTTTGCACTCGGAATCATGTCAAAAACTCACATACTACGATAAGCAACAATTTTCAACAAACATCATCAATTCAAATGGTCTTTTATACCTCGCCAAAATCTAGGGCTATCATCCCAAAAGTTCATCACGTTAATCGGTATCCATTTCTTAGTACTGCAAAATATATTCATTGTTAATTAAGGTAATTGCTTGAATCATTAATGACTTTCCACATCAATCTTCAATAATTATCTAAGATGATCAACCTTGCCACTAAGATAAATATCTTTCTTTAATAGCCATAATGCTAATCCACTTCTGTCCTACCAAAAGATTCCCATATACATCTAGTCACTTAAATAGCTACTTTATAACACATTCTAGTCATACACTTTAAAAGCCAAACTATTAACTTTTTTGTACAGATAACTATTACATTTTCCCTTAAACGACACTTGCCTAGACTTATGGTGATACGAACTTCAACGAAAGTATTAAGTATCTTTAGGATCCTCTTCCGGATCCTCCTCCTCCTCCTGAGATTTTCTCCTTTGTTCCTCAATTCAAGCTTGTTGTATTCTCTTGCATTCATCATAACTCACAGGTGCAGCATTTCTTCCACAATCGAGAGGAAAATGTCGCACAACAGTCACCTTCCTAAGGGGATAATTTACAACAGTTACTTTCTCCTTATTCTTTTCTTGTTGTTCCCTTACATTACTCCCACAGCTTGGAGGAAAGTGTCAAACAACGGGTACAAATACCTTCCTAGGATGATAATCCCCTTTGGCTATCATTATTTTATCCCTTTCTTCAGTGTATTCCTTAGACTCTTTCAAAAGGGAATTTCTCATGCTTATATTAATGTCATTACTATCAACACTTTCAATGGTCTTACAAGGGTCGAAGCATTCTTTTTCGCGAACCCTCATCTCCAAATCCGGTGGAATCCAATTAAGAGGAATCCTAGGCGAGGCACTTTCTGGACTACTTGGTTCGGGTTGCCATCGGCTCCTAGCAGTAGAATCCAGTGATCCCTCGCTAATACTATGAGAGGCATCGGGACTACCGTCTCTCCTAGACATGGTGTGTGCAACCAACGCACCTTAAAACCTATATGCAATCAAGCAGTAATTTCTTAATTATTTACGCATCACAAGAGCAGGTAGGTTTCTATATGTAGATGCATGCATTCAACTCAACCTAACCTAACTTAACTTGGGGTCACACTGACATTGTAAATTTTTAAATTAACTTTAAAACCAAAAGCTCTGTGCTCTGATACCAATATAATTGTCATGACCCGAAACTCTCATCGAGCCCATGATAACTATCGCGATGTCCCAATAGTCATTCATTACTTGGAATGCCAATCGAGACCTCGCAAGGCTTAGCATCAGTTTTCTAGCTTCCCCTGTGAGTATTAGTTACTAAAATAATGTTGTAAAGTGATATGAACCAATTTCAATTCAAAAACAGTTAAAGAGAAGTTTCAACTACATAAGGGTATTTTGGTCATTTTCTCCAAAAATTTCAAAACCAGCTAAAATGTAGTATATGAGAGAAATTTACACATTTCATAACCGAAAATAAGTTTAGGTATCTAAAACATTCATTTAAAGTGAAATTATAGCTAATGGAATAAAATATTCCAATCTTTCATAAAACAATTTTTATAGAATGCTACGTAAATAATTTTTATAGCGTAAAAGCAAAATAAATTCCTACATACAGTAGCACACGCAGCCAGGTATTCAAAACATTTAACAAGGACATGTGGGCCCCCGAATGACTAAAAGTAATGAAGGCTACGAACCTATAGTTTTTGAGGATGCAAGTCCAACTGTAGCCCTTAACGAAATGAGCTATCTACCGACTATCTTGAGCCTGAAATGGGTGGAAATGAGGGTGGTGAGATTATATAATCCCAGTAAGTAAACAAATACCATCTAAAATATCTAAAGCTGAGTAAATGGAGACAGATAAAATAGATTAGCATAAAAATGATTCACAGCATTTATAACTCATTTTAATAAGATAAAATAGATTCATTTCACCCAAATAAACAATGAGGCTTATGATTTCTTGAAAAGCTTGGCTAGTGCCAAAATCATTCTCATATTCAGTTGTCAGGGATACCTTGGCCTGGGGCTATCCCAACCAAATTCGCCAAGGCTATTAAAAAGTCATGTATGCATAAATCATGTTTTTATTTTGAAAACATAGTTGTTCCTTGGCGTTGGCTGAGTTCACCCTCACGTGGTGGTTTGGCTTGAAGTGAACTTTAAAGTTTTACCTCTGGAGTTACCCTATGTGCCTCTCCGATCGAGGTAAGAATATACCTAGATTTCATACCCCTCTAATAGGTTGGTCCACAGAACCAGCCACTACAGTGACCAATCTATAACCCACCAATTCAATAAAATTCAACAGCATGACATGGCAATTTTATCATTATCTAGCCTATCAAGGCAAATAACAGTTTATACATTTTCAACACAAATACCCATCTAGCCATTCATGCCCACATTATCATAAGCCATTCAATTCAAAACATAATTTACAATACAGCAAGTAGCCTCCAATTACTCCATTTTCAAAACTATCATTCAATTTCAAGACAATTTATAAAATCATTTCTTTTAATCACATTTTGCTTATAAAACATAAAGATTTACCATTTAAACTCATTTTTCATAAAATCACAAAAATAAATTAAAATTCACTTCAGATAATCAAGATGATGATAAGGTTACTCACTGTAATGGGAATCAAATTTCGAGTACTCTAATTCTTGATCCTTGGGTACTGTCTTTTTACTTTTGCCAGAAAGCTCACCAACTAGACATAATGCACAATAAGCCATTTACTACATTTGTGCTAAACCGTTGTAAAACCAATTCAGGCTCTATGCTAATGCATGAAATGGGATGTTGAATACTCGGGTAACTATCTAAATACGGCATTCAATATAAGTTTAATTGTGTATCTAAATAAAATGGTATTGGCCTAATTCGATCTATCACCCCGATTAATTGGCCAATACGTCCAATTCAACTCCAAACAATTCCATTTCTCTCCCAATACTCCAAATCATTAAAATCAAGTCAAGTAACATAAAATTTAGCAAGATCATTTTCACATTTCTTCTTGGGAATTTCGGCCATGGTGGGTGCATGAACACTATAGTTTTTCCCACTTGATTTTTACACCATAAATCATTAATTCCTAACCAAATCACTTGAAATAAAATCAAGTCCACCATCAACACACCATAGGGAAGATTCGGCCAATGGAGGGTGATGAAAGAAAATTAATTTTTCTTGTTTGTTTTTCATGCTACACATCACTAACTAACTAAAAACACTAGAATATATTGAAATCTAACCAAATCCAAGTTCAAAACTCCTCCCCCCATGTCCGGCCAACAAGGGTATCCTCATGCAAACTTGATTCTCAACCATGGAAAATGAAAAAGAATGCATAGGAAAGGTAGATCACAAACTAGAATTGAAAAATCTTACCTTTTGTCACTTGATTCTTTGAAATTTTGTGAATTTCTCTTGAATTTCTTAGCTAGGGTTTTGTTCTTCTTCTTTTCTTCCCTTTTCTTCCTTTGGCCGACCAAGAGAAATAAGTTGGGAGGGTTATGGGCTGATTTTTAAAGCCAAATAATAAAATAATCCAAGCTTGACACTTGTCACCATGTTATTGGTCCATGTTTAAAAACTTAATAATTAAGCTTTCTTCCACCACCACATAAAATCCTTCAATTATTCATGATAATAAGAAATTCATGTGCTGGACAAGTGTTGGTGGTGTAAAATTACAATTTTGCCCTTGGGGTGGCAAAATGACTATTTTGCCTTTTTCCTCGAAAAAACGTCGAAAATAAAAATTTTCACCTCTCAAACTCAAATTATGTTCTAAATTGTCAATCTTGGTCAAAAACTTCTTCCAACATTCCAATTTTAACCTCAGGTGGCAAAATGGCCATTTTGCCCCTAGGTCATGAAAATTCCAATTTGACTCCAAATCGGTCCTCGAACTTCGAATCACCAGTTTAAGTCATTCTGGGGTTTTAAGATTCTCAATTTCATCTTAAAATCTCTATTTGGACTAGTTCGACGCTTAATTCAACTTAATTGTACCATTTGGTACATAGCCGTCTTTTAACGATTTTCGAGATACCCAACTAAGCAAACATGCATTCTTACGTAGGAATGGCATAATAAACATATCATAGAGTTGGGCTTGATAGTAGTAATCTCGAGAGCTCTCTAACTTCTCTTTTACTTACATGCCAATGTATAAGGCAATAAAGAAACTTTTTAATTCACTCTTATAAACACTTTCCCAATGCACTTAAAAGTGCAAATAACAAAGCTCGGCATTAAGATCAATGGTCATAATTTAACTTGTGAGTTTCATCTTCATGTCACTCACAATTTGCTCGTACTTTCTAGCCATGAGGGGTTCTTAACGGGGCAGTGTTGGGCAGTCAATGTTGTGACATTGCAGCTGCTGGAATTTACTTTATCAAATTGCTTTTTCTACCTTTAAGGCTACCACACTAATCATTCTCAACCGCATGGCTTTCCTTTAAGCCTATACCACAATTTCCATAAGCACCTGTATCTTCTCTTTGTTTATCATATGTACTAGGCCAAGTCAATACTTTCAACTCATTTTATCCTTTAACACTTATCATCAATCATTAAGTCCCACCTTAGGGCATCCTTCCATATTATGTAATGTCTTAACAATATATATAACACCACACACACAATTATTCACTATTTATGGCAACCCACAATTCTTATCATCCATAATTACTTGTCTTTCTTGTCTCGTAACTCAAATAGTTTATTGACATTTTAGTACAAAAGACCATAAAAATAGTTCATCTTTTCCACACCTTATACTCACAATCCTTACTAATTAAGAATTCATCTTTCTCAAGTTCCATCTTTTACCCCCAATGGTCAATTTTTGTGCGAAATTATCATTTTATAATGTCATGGCACCACGTGCCTCCATTCTTACTATTAATCGTACTTCATAAGAAACAATTAAAAGACTTACATACCCTTTTTCTTTTTTTGTGCATTGCACAACTCTTTAGGACCTACCTACACATTATAGTCACTTGACCAACGAATTATCCTTTTTGACCCTTTTCCTATTTATCCAGCATATACCCTTAACATTTCTCATCCACAGGAATATCGGGTTACAATTCCCTCAATACTTAAGTTTACAATCCTCGACTTAATCACATTAACCATTCAAAGTGTCATCTGTAATCTCATTAATTTCTCTCATATCCTTCTGAATTGTAACTGAAATTGAGATTTCAAATTTCACAGTACTACGATTAATCGATAATCATTTGTTAGGTCTTGTTGTTGCTTGTACCATTAATGACTTTCTACGTCGACCTTTAATAATTATCTAAGGCGACCAACCACACCACTAAGATGAATATCATTCCTCAATAATTATGTGCTAGTCCACCTATGTCATTCCAAAAGTGTCACGACCCGGTACTCCCCTCGAGCCCATGACAACCATCGCGGTGTCCCAATAGACACCCATTACCAGAAATACCAACCGGAACCCCACAAGGCTTTAATATTAGTTTCTCATTTCCTCTGTGAGTAACCGTTGCCAAATATCATGCTCTAAAAGATTTTAAGCTATTTTCAACTTAAAACAATAAAAAAATGACTTCTGTCTCACAGAGGCATTTTGGTCATTTTTCCCTAAAAAATTTGAAACCAGCTAAAAGTATAGTATGCGAGTACAAAACACATAATTCATAATCAAAAATAAGTTTAAACGTCTAAAACCTTCATTTAAAATAAAATTATGATTATTTGGATATAATAAAAAAATATTCAATAAAATATTCTATTTTCTTATAAAACAATATTTTTAAAGTTATACGTAAATAATTTTTTATAGTGTAAAAGCAAAATAAATTCATACATACTGTAATACAGATAGTCAAGGTATGTAATTTAATTTGCAATGACACGAGGGCCCCCAAATGACAAAAGTGAACGAAGGCTGTGAACCTACGATTTTTGAGGAAGTAAAGCCAACTGTAGCCTTTGACGATATCAACTATCTACAGCCTATTCTAAGCCTGAAATGGGTGGAAAGGAGGGTGGTGAGATTATATAATCCCAGTGAGTAAACAAACATCATCCAAAATATCTAAAGTCGAGTAATATTCATTTCATTTAAATAATCAACATGGCTTATGAGTATCTTAAAAGCTTGGCTCCTACCAAAATCATTCTCGGGATTACCTTAGCCAAGGCTTATAACTGAGTCCGCCAAGGCTGTTAAAAATTTCATATACACGTAAACATATTTTTAGTTTGAAAAACACAACCGTTCCTTGGCGTTAGCGGAGTTCATCATCACGAGGTGGTTCGGCGTGATGTGAAGTCTAACCATACCTCAGGAGATACCCTACGCGCCTCTCCAACTGAGGTACGTATATAACCAGATTTCATGCCCCTCTAATAGGCTGGTCCATAGAATCTGCCCAATGCAGCAAGCTAAACCCACCATACAATAAAAATTCAACAGCATGACATGGCAATTTTATCATTATCCAGCCTATCAAGGCAAACAACAGTTTATACATTTTCAACACAAATACCAATTCAGCCATTCATGCCAATATTGTCATAACCCAATCAATTGAACCATAAATTCACAATACACCAAATGGTCTCCAATTACTCTATTTTCAAAGCCATCATTCAATTTCAAGATAATTTAAAAAATCATTTCATTTAAACACATTTTGTTTATAAAATCTAAAAATTAACCATTTAAACTCATTTTCCATAACATTCACAAAATCAAATAAAAAGACTACTTTAGATAATTAAAATGATGATAACGTTACTCACAATATCGGGAGTCGAATTTTTAGAGTACTCCGACTATAGATCCTCGGGTACAATTTCTTTGCCCTTATCGGAGGATTCACCACTTAGACATAATGCACAATCAAGCAATTTACCACATTGGTGCTAAACCGTTATAAAACTATATGGATGCATGAAATGGAATGCAAATTGTTCGGATTATCGTCTAAACATGATGTTCTACACAAATTCAATTGTGTACCTAAATAAAACGGTATTGGCCTAATTCGATCTATCACTCGATTAATTGGCCAATATGTCCAATTCAACTCCAATTAACTCCATTTTTCTTCCAATTCTCCAAACCATCAAACACAAGTCAAATAGCATAAAATTTAACAAAATTATCTTCACATTTTCTCTTGGGAATTTCGACCATGGTGGGTGCATCAACACTATGATTTTTCCTACTTGATTTTCTCACCGTAATTCATCATTTCCTAACCAATTCACTTGAAATAAAATCAAATCAACAATCCACACTCTACATGGAAAATTTGGCCAATGATGGGTAATGGGAGGAAGTGAATTTTTCTTGTTGGCTTTTCATGCTACACATCACTAACTATCTAAAAATACTAAAATACATTGAAATCTAACCAAATCAAGCATCAAAACCTCCCTCTAAGTGTTCGGCCAGCAAGGGATTCATCATGAAATCATGTGATTCAACCATGGAAAATGCAAAATAATGTATGGGAAAGGTAGATCACAAGTCAAAATCAAGAAATTTTACTTTTGATTGCTTGATTACTTGAAATCCACCAATTTTCTCTTGAATTTTCACTCTAGGGTTTTTGTTCTTTCTTTTCTTCCTTTGTTCTTGCTTTGGCCGGCCATAATGAAGAGAAATGGGTTTATTTTGTGCTAATTTATAAGGAAAAAATAAACAAATAAAAGCTTGACACTTGTCACCTTACCATTGGTCCATTTTTAAATTCTTAACTATTAAGCTTTCTTTCTCCACCACATAAAATCCTTCAATTATCCATAATAATAATGGGTGAAATTCATGTGCTGGACAAGTGTTGGATGGTGTAAAATTACAATTTTGCCCCTAGGGTGGCAAAATGACTATTTTACCCTTATCCTCGAAAAAACACTGAAATTAAAATTCTTCGCTTCTCAAAATCAAATTATACTCTAAATGATCAATCTTAGTGAAAAATTTCATCCAACACTCACATCTTAACCTCAGGTGTTAAAATGACCATTTTGCCCATAAGTCATGAAAATTCCAATTGACTCCAAATTGGTCCTCAAACCCCGAATCACCATTTTAAGTCATTCTGGGGTTTTAAAATTCTAAATTTCATCTTAAAATCTTTATTTGGTCTAGTTCGAGGCTTAATTCAACTTAGTTGTACCATTAGGTACACTACCGACTTTTGATGATTTTTCGAGGCTTTCCAAGTATGCAAGCATTCTATCAATCACATGAATGACATGGCTAATATTTTATAAAGTCGGGCTTGACAGCACTACCTCCCTTAAAATAAAATTTTGACTTCAAAATTTCACTTACCAAATTCGAAGAAAAGATGTGGATATTGGTTTCACATCTGGTGCTCGACTTCCCACGTCATCTCCTCCATTGGAGCATTCTTCCACAACACTTTCACCATTGGAATGCTTTTGTTCCTTAGCACTCGATCCTTTCGATCTAGAATGCGTACAGGTTGCACCTCAAACTTCAAATCTTCATGCAACTCAATTGGAGGTGTCTCTAGAATATGGGAGGGATCAGGTACATACTTCTTCAACATCGAGACGTGGAAAACATTGTGAATCCGATCTAACTCCGGGGGTAATTCAAGTCTATAAGCCACTAGCTCGATCCTTTCAATGATACAAAACGGTCCAATGTATCTCGGATTGAGCTTTTCCCGCTTCGCGAATCGAATCACACCTTTCATTATCCAATAAATACCATAAATTATCACAATAGTGTAATCAAATAAGATTTAATACTTGGAATTTTCAAATTATTTCCTTTCCAAGGAGAAACCTTAAGAAAAAATTTATCATCCACTTCAAATTCCAAATTTTTCCTCCGTCTATTAGAGTAACTCTTCTGCCTATCTTGACATGTCTTTAATCGCTCTCGGATAACCTTGACCTTGTCATTTGTCAGATCAATCAATTCCACATTAAACAATTTCCTCTCACCCACTTCATCCCAACAAGGTGGAGTTCGGCACTTCCTTCCATACAGAGCCTCGTATGGTGCCATCCTAATACTAGACTGAAAACTATTATTATACGCGAACTCCACCAATGGCAAGTGTCTATCCCAACTCCCAATAAAGTCAATGACACAAGCCCGTAACATATCCTTCAAGGTCTGAATAGTCCTTTTAGATTGACCATTTATCTGCGGATGAAAACCAGTACTAAATCTCAATTTAGTTTCGAGAGCTTTCTGAAATTTCGACCAAAATCGATAAGTAAACCGAGGGTCTCGATCTGACACAATAGAAACTGAAACTTCGTGTAATCTCACAATCTCATCTATATAAAGTTTCGCCAGTTTCTCAATAGAATATGTGCTATGGATAGCCAAGAAATGGGCGAACTTAGTTAATCTATCCACAATTACCCAAATAGCATCCTTCCCACTCTGTGTCCGCTGCAAACCCAATACAAAGTCCATAGTAACGTGTTCCCACTTCCATTCAAGAATCGGTAAAGGTTGAAACGTACCTGATGGTTTTTGATGCTCCGCCATGATCTGTTGGCATGTGAGACATTTTGCTACAAACTCTGCTATGTCTCGTTTCATACCCGACCACCAATAACTTTCATTAATAGTCTGATACATCTTGGTGCTTCCGGAATGTAAAGCGTAGGCGGAAGAATGAGCTTCCTCTAAAATAGCTCGTCTCAACTAGTCATCTTTATAAACATAAATCCGGTCTCCAAACATCAAATTACCATCATCACTGAGTCTAAACTCACTAGTTTCTCCTTCTTGCAGCGTTTGAACTTCCTGTTTCAACCAATCATCAGATTTCTGCAATTCTCTGATTTGATTCAACAATGAAGGTCTCACAACGAAACTAGCAAGTAGGGTTCCATCCTCATCATTATTCAACTGAATCCCTAGAGACTTCATCTCAAGTAACATCAAAAAATAAGAACTCTGAAGCATTGCTAACGATGATGAGGATTTACGACTTAAGGCATCCGCTACAACATTTGCCTTTCTAAGGTGATAATCAATCACTAGGTCGTAATCCTTGATCAACTCTAGCCACCGTCTTTGTCTCAAATTAATTTCTTTCTGGGTGAGCAAATATTTCAAACTTTTATGATTAGTAAAAATTTGACAACGCTCCCCATATAAATAATGCCTCCAAATCTTCAATGCGAAAACTACTGCTGCTAACTCCAAGTCATGAGTAGGGTAATTCGTCTCATGCTTCTTCAACTACCGGGAAGCATAAGCTATTTCTTTTTCATCCTACATCAATACACACTCTAATTCCAACTTAGAGGCATCACTGTATACCACAAATTCTTTCCCACCAACCAGAAGTGTCAAAACGGGAGTGGAGATTAACCAGTTCTTTAGCTCTTGAAATCGACTCTCACAAACATCATCCCACTCAAATATAACTCCTTTATGAGTCAGACGAGTCAAAGGAGCAGTTATCAATGAAAATCTCTGAACAAATCTCCGATAATAACCGGCTAAGCTAAGGAAACTGCGAATCTCAATTACTGTTCTCAGTTGCTCCTATTGTAAGATTGCATTAATCTTCTTGGGATCGACATAAATTCCAGCTCCGGACACCACATGTCCCAAGAAAACCACTTCCTTTAACCAAAACTCACATTTAGAGAACTTGGCATAGAGTTGTTTTTCACACAAGGTTTGCAACACAATACGTAAATGGGCAACATGTTCATCATCATTCTTTGAATAAACCAGGATGTCATCTATGAATACTATCACGAACTTATCCAAGTATGGATCGTACACCCTATTCATAAGATCCATAAAAGCTACCGGGGTATTAGTCAAACCAAACGGCATCACCAGAAACTTATAATGCCCATAACGCATCCTAAAAGCAGTCTTGGGTACATCCTGAGCATAAACCATAATGCCCATCATTAACTTTGAACCATATTTCCATCTCAATCATACCGATTTCGATCACATATTATACTTACTTATGTATACCTAATCACCATTCTCAACCATTTGGTTCCCCTTCTAGGCATATATCACAAGTTTCATAAGTATAGATACCTTCTCTTTGCTTGTCATACGCACTAAGCCAAGTTAATACTTTCATCTCATGTCATCTTTTGACTTTCATCAACATTCATAGAATCCTACCTCAAAACATCCTTTCCATACGGTGTAATAAATTCATAACACATATAACACCTCACACATAAGTTGCTTACTATCTACAGCTGTCACGACCTAATTTCCCGGGCCATGACCGGCGCATGAGCTCAATGAGCATAGCTCACTAAGCCCAAGCAAGCCTATCCATTTACCTTTGCTTAACCAATTTATCATATCATGCATACACACACACCTTTTCCCGGGTGTGAACATAGCCACAACACAATGGCATTATCGATAATAATATACATGCACTATACCAGTCATGTATTTAGCAATTTACATTGCATACACATATTTACATTGTTAAATTGTATTCACAATACAAAAGAACCCATGACTTCCAGCGGAGCCATTTACAATAAAAGGGATTACTATCAAATGCCTGACACATACCCAGGATATGCACTACGGGGACTCCTCGATCTAGGGTCCAACAGTCACCTGATCTGAAAACATGAATTTTTATAAAACGTGAGTACAATACTCAGTGAGTGACCAAGGAAGGGAACAAGCA
>NC_030856.1:15540992-15544571 GCF_000208745.1 Theobroma cacao | reverse complement strand
GGAATCACAATTTTTCACTACTAAACATCATTTTATACTCCAATAATCATAATTATATTTCATATAATTATTCTTGGTCAAATGTGATCAAATCTTGGCTAAAAATCTCAATTTTATCATCAAATGGTAAAATGAACGTTTTGTCCCTAATTGGTCAATTTTCTGATGGACTCCAAACTGGACCTTGAACTCCAAATCACTATTCTAAGCCATTCTGTTGGTTTTAAAAGTTTCAAATTCCTCTTAGAATTTCTATTTGAACTAGTTCAAGGCTCGATTTAACTTAGTTATACCACTCGGTACAATACCGTCTTTAATCGAGCTTGACGGGGTCTCACAACAGCTTTCCTCAAATTTATTGTCATCCCTATCTAATTATCTTCCTTGTCTTGTACTCTAATAATTTTATTGACTATCGAAATAATTAACTACGAAAATAGCTTAGCTTCCTCCTCACTTTATTCTCGCAATCCTTACTAAATCAAAATTTCATATTCCCCATATTTCATAATTTAACTTCATTGGCTATATTTGTGCCTAATTATTACCTCATAGTGTCATGGCATCACTGAGTAATCCCCTTCATGCTTAAATTACAATCATCAACTTAATCATGTTATCCATTTTGAATGTCATTTATAACCTTATTGCTTCCTTCTATAACCTTTCTCAATAATTATTTTACCAATTTATCCCTGTCATAGTAAAAGATTCCCATACATATCCAGTTATTTAAACAGCTACTTTACATTCCATTCGAGTCATACACTTTAAAAGTCAAACTATTAACTTCTTTGTACAGATTACTATTATCTCCTTTACACTACATCTACCTAGAGTTAAAGTAGTACAAAATCCTACAAAAATATTACATATCACTGGGATCATCATCTTAATCTGATCTTATCGAAAAATTCTACTCCAAATCTTTCTTAAGATCCTCTTCCGGGTTCTCCTCCTCTTGAGATTTTCTCCTTTGTTCCTCAATCCAGGCTTGTTGTATTCTCCTACGTTCCTCATCACTCACCGGTGCAGCATTTCTTCCACAATCGGGAAGAAAATGTCATACCACTGACACGTCCTTCCTAGAACAAATATATCCCCTTGCAATTTCCTCCCTCGTCCAGTTTCTATGGTACTCTTCAGGTTGTTTCAAAAGGAAATCTTTTTCAGTTTTCGGAGTATCGGAGCTACTCTCACTTTCAAAATTCTTGCTACTCTCAAAGCTTTCCTTATTACGAAACCATTCTGCTAAGTTCGGAGGAATTCTATTAATAGGAATTCGGGATGGACCACTTTCTGAATTACCTGAATTAGGGCTCCATTGGCTTCTAGCAGTGGAATCTAATGATCCCTCACTAGCACTATGACGAGTATTAGGACTACCGCCTCTTCTAGACATGGTGTTTATGTCACCAGTTCACCTCAAAACCTATACGCAATCAAGTAGTAATTACTTAATTATTCATGCATCACCAGAGTAGGTAGGTTTTTATATGTAGATGCATGCATTCTATTCAATCTAACCTAACTTATCTTAACCTGGGCCACACTGACATTGTAAATTTTAAAACAACTTTAAAACCAAAAATCTTATCTTTAAAACCAAAAGCTCTGATACCACCTGAATTGTCATGACTCGATACTCTCATTGAGCCCGTGAAAACAGTCGCGATGTCCCGATAGACATTCATCACCCGAAATGCCGATCGAAACCTCACAAGGCTTTAATATCAGTTTTCTCACCTCCCCTGTGATCAACAGTTGTAAAATAACATGTTTTGAGAGGTTATAAACTATTTCCAAATCAAAACAATAGAAAAAAATATTTTTGTCTCACAAGGGCATTTTGGTCATTTTTTCACACTAATCTCGAAACCAGTTAAAAATGTAGTATACGAGTGGAAAACACATATTTTATAATCAGAAATAAATTTAGATGTCTAAAACATTCATTTTAAACGAAACTATATCTATTTGAATATAAAAAAAATATTCAATAAAATATTTTATTTTCTTATAAAACAATATTTATAGAGTTACCAGTAAATAATTTTTGTAGCGTAAAAGCTAAATAAATTCATACGTACTATAATACAGATAACCAAAGTATAAAATTTAATTTACAATGACACGTGGGCCCACGAATGACCAAAATATCATAAGAAATGAACCTACAATTTTTGGATGATGCAAGTCCAATTGTAGTCCTCGATGATACCAGCTATCTACAGTTTATTTTGAGCCTGAAATGGGTGAAATTGAGGGTGGTGAGATTATAAAATCCCAGTGAGTAAACAAACACCATTCAAAATATCTAAAATCGAGTAAATGGAGACAATCAAAATATCCAATCACAATACGTATTTCATAACTTGAAAATTTCATCCCAACCCATACAAACGGTTGTATTTCATTTAATTTCTCAATAAGGCTTATAACTTTCATAAACATTTGGCTCATGCCATCAAATAGTACTCGATGACACCTTGATCAAAGGCGTACACTTGAGCCCGCCAAGGTTGTTAAAATTTTCGTATACACGTAAAACATATTTTTATTTCGTTTTGAAAACACAACCATTCCTTGGCGTTAGCGGAGTTCATCATCACGAGGTGGTTCGGCGTGACGTAAACTCTAACCATACCTCAAGAGATACCCTACGCGCCTCTTCGATCGAGGTATGAATATAACCGAATTTCATGCCTCACTAATAGGCTGGTCCACAAAACCCGCCCACTGCAGCAAGCTAAACCCACCATACAATAAAATTTACAATAGCATGACATGGCAATTATTTTATTTTACAGCCTCTCAAGGCAAATCAATAATTCATGCATTTTCAGCACATTTAGCAATTTAACCATTCATGCCAATATTGCCATAAGCCAATCAATTAAAACCATAAATTTACAATACATCAAGTGGTCTCCAATTACTCTATTTTCAAAGTCATCATTCAATTTCAAGACAATTTACAAATTCATTTCATTTAAACACATTTTCCATAAAATTCACAAAATCGAATAAAAAGACCACTTTAGATAATCAAAATGATGATAAGGTTACTCACTTCACAATAGCTGAATTTTTATGTCGCTATTGATTCATACTCGTATAATTATTCTTAGTTGTCAGTCACCTACGTCGTTCAGCACGCTCACACAACAAACTTTCCTAGCAACAATTTAAATCCAATATACTTAGTGCATCAATTCCACTTCTCTCTCTCATTCTATCATAAATCTACATTATTTCTCCTCATTGCTTCCAATATTTTACCATTCAACTTAACACTCTCAACCAAATTATGCATCTAAATTCCTACGACATCAATAATTCTTCACAATGAATCATTTAAAATTTCTTAACTTCATTCGAGCACTATTCGTAAATTTCACATTTTCTTCTTTGCTTTAGTCCTATGACGCCTCCTAATAAAATATTTAAATGTTGTATTAAAGTAATTTAAATTTAATTCATATCACCAAATAACCAATGTATAATTAAATAAAATGGGCTAGCCTCCATATAGTCCAATTTCACAATAAGCCATGGAGTAGAGTAAAGAAATTTTAC
>NC_030856.1:15518980-15540180 GCF_000208745.1 Theobroma cacao | reverse complement strand
TATATATATATATTATTCTTTCCATTTTATTCCAACTTGGCCGACCCCTCACATTTTTCTTCCTTTCTTCATTTTGTTCCACATGGCCGGCGCCCCCCCTTCCATCAATTAAATTAAACAGTCTTTTGACTCTTTTCATTGACCACATGGGCGGCTACCCATGTTGGTCTATCTTTATCTATATATATATATTTATATACTATTATTATTTAACTATATGTTCATTTTATTTCTCTCATTAATTCCATTACATATCCTTCAGTCTTTATATTTCAAATTCGATCCTTTTAATACGTCTAAAAACTCCAATTTTCATCTATCCCTTTCCTTTACACGCGTACAATCAAAACATCAAAATTTTACTTCAACACAGTGTCACCATAATATTTTGAATATTTACTTACCCGCTCTAACTCGATTTAATAAAATCACGTGGTTTAACTTACGTCATTTATCTCCAAAAATTTATTTGTATTTCTTCTCCCCTACTTGGATCAACCATATGATCCTTTTTCACGACTGATTTTGATTTCGACTTCCGGTTAAATATTAATATTTTAATATTATTTTATTAATAAAATATTATTTTATTCTAAAAATTTCCTTTTGTCTCCTTGGTACTTAAAATACCTTATTATGCCTCAATTGATTTTTGAATCACCCTTTTATCTCACAAATTCTCTTTCGATAAAAATATTATTATTTTATTATTATTTCCTCGCGTGCAGAATATTTTATCCTAAACTATTTCTTTCATCTTTCATCACTTTTAAACATTATAATTGACTTCAATTTGCATCCGATCAACTTTATTAATCACTGTTTCAAAATATGGGGTATCACAGTTGCTAGGAAATGCAAAAGTAAAGATAATTTGCCATGGTGGCGTGCTAGACAAAGTAACGAGAGACCGGCAAATAGGATACATGTATAGCGACGTAGCATGCCGCTATTGTGAGGTGAGTAAGGGGTGCCTATTTTAAAAATATCTATACTTATTTATATATATATATACACATGATTTATTTTAAACACAAAATTTGTGGAAAGAATGAGCTAGTAGGATCCTAGGTATTTTGTGGATGCAATTTGTTTTGAAAGTTGGTTTGATTATGGCACGACCCGAAACCTCCCTCGGGCCCATGACAACCGCCGTGACGTCCCGATTGATACTCATTACCCGGAATGCCAATCGGAACCCTGCAAGGCTTACGTATCAGTTTCTTACCTTTCCTGTGAACAATTGTTGTTAAACATTCTATTTTAAACAATTACCAGTCGTTTTCGACTCAAGTAAATCAAAAGACAAAAATATTTTTTTGTCTTTCTTTTTTTTTTTTAAAGGATTTATAAACAAATATTACTATTCAAAACATTGATTAAAATATAACATTTTTATATAAAACAATATTTATAGAAACACGTGTAAGTAATCTTTTGTAACGTGGAAGTAAAATAAATTCATACATACAATAATTTACAAAGTTATAATGTACAATAACAATTACAATGACAAGTGGCCCATAAATACACCAAGTGTTGGTAATAGTAATCTACTGTCTGTGAGATAAAGGGGTCAACTGGAATCCTCGACAAAATCGGGTATCTACAAGCTGCCACAGGCTTGAAATATTTGGAAAGGAGGTGGGTGAGATTTTGCAATCCCAATGAGTAAACAGACATTATTATAAATATCTAAAGGCGAGTAAAATGGAGGCAAGTTTAAACAACAAATCACAAACCATTTCATAAGGTTTTCAATTATTTCTTAAACCATAAAATATTTATAATTTACCAAAACAGTTGTTAAGGCTTATGACTTTTATTAAAAACAAGCTCAAGCCAAAAACTAGTCCTCAGGGATACCTTGGTCGAGGCATCTAATCGAGTCCGCCAAGGTTGTTAAGATATTTACATGTTAAACACATGTTAGTTTTGAAAACAAGTCGTTCCTTGGCATTAGCTGAGTTACACATTCAAGTGGGGGTTCGACGTGAAGTGAGCTCTAACACTACCCCAGGAGTTACCCTCCTCACCTTTACAACTGGAGTAACTATGCAACCGGGTTTACCGTACCCCTCTAATAGGCAGTCCACAGAAACTTGTCAATGCAGTGACTAAACCCACCAATTTTAATAAAATTTCGACAGTATAACGTGGCTTTTATTTATTTACCCAACCTGCATAGTAAAAGACAACTTACATAAATTCCTAATGCAATTATAAAATATAGCCACATATACTCATATATCATAAGCCATTCATAGGAAAATATATTTTTCAAGACAATTGATAGCCTCCAATTACTCAATTTCATAATCAAAAGTTTCTTATTTCAGATAATCAACACAATATATTTATTTGTCACATTTATTTCTAAAACATCAAAAGTCCCATTTTAATCTCATTTTCATTTCATAAAATACATGAAGAGCATTTAAAAATAAACTCTAGATAATTTACAATAATAATAGGTTTATTCACTGTTTGTACAAATTAAATGCTTTCTAAGTGCCTCGATCACTGTTCGTCAGGTACGACTTCCTTGCCTTTACCGGAAGGCTCTCCTCCTAGACACATTACAAAAATTACACAATTCACCACATTGATGCTAAATCACTATATAATTGACTTAAATCCTATACTAATGCATGGTATGAAATGCAATAGCCTAAAATGGCTTAAACGCGGTATTAACCTATTTTTGGCACTTTACCCGATAAATTACTAACGCTCTCCATTTTAGCTCTAAATTGTCCCATTTTCTCTCCAACATTTCTAACCATTAAATATCAGCCAATAACCCTCTAAAATCACCAAAATCAGCTCAGTTTCCTCCTTGGAAAATTTGGTCGAAAATGGGATATTAACTCGATTAATTTTCCACTTTGTTTTTCTATCACATTTAACTATTTTTCATCATTTTCTCTTCATTTCTCTTAGAATAAAAATCAGTTCATCATCACTGTACGTCACTGAATATTCGGCCAAGGGTGGGTATTGTTAGAATTTCATGCTTTCTTGCCCAATTTGATTTCTATACACATTTAACTAACTAAAACTATCAATTTAACTAAGAATCAAAACATAAAAATTTCAATATACTTCCCCTTGAAATTCGGCCAGCCTTTGGTATCACTTTTTGATCTCTCTCCTCAAGGATACTAAATTGAAACAAAGGCATAGGAAAGGTAGAAATCAAGCTAAAGTCAAAAAATCTTACCGTTGGACGCGTAAACGGACGAAAAATGCAAATTCCCCTTTAAATTTTCTAATTTTCCTTTGGTTTTTCTCTTTTCTTCCTTTCCGCTCTATTTTCTCCTTATGGCCAACCATCACCTCATGTGGGGTTTAAATGGGCTGATTTTCCTTTAAAATAAATTAAATCATTAAAAAGTGCTATGTATCACTTTTCCATTGGCCCGTTTTTAAAATTTCATCCTTTAAACTTCAGTTTTTCACCACTTAAAATACTATAGTTATTCATATCAAAAATAAATAAATCCTATGATTTTGACAAGTTTTGGGTGTTGAAAATTACGGTTTTACCCTGGGACGACAAAATTACCATTTTGCCTCTATGTTTCGAAAATTACCGAAACTGAAATTGTTCACTTCCTATCATTAAATTATACTCCAAATAGTTAATCATGGTCAAAAATTTCACTCCATGATCAAATTATTATCTTAGGTGGCAAAATGACGATTCATTTTGCCACTGAACATCAAAATTTTCAATTTTTCCCTAAATGAACCCTCGAACTCCGAACAATCATTTTTAGTCATTACTGGACTGTAAAATATTAAATTTCATCCTACGATTCCTATTTGAACTAGTTCGAGGTTAAATCAACTCAAGTGTACCGTTAGGTACAATACCAGGTTTCGTCTATTCTTAGGGGCTTTCCTAGCATAATAACATGTTACTCAGTGCATATATGTCATGACATGTGTTTATAGGGTTGGGTTTTACAGAATATGTCTATAGATAGACTATATATGTAAAGTGCTTTAGAATCGAGAAACAAGCCTTTTTACGAGGTTTACATCAAAATTTGTGCCTTGTATTTTTGTGTGATATGCATAGCTAAATGCATTTGTCAAATGATTTAAAATGCCAGTTTTGACCGCCGGTTTTATTTTGACCTTTGTACAAAATGTTTACACCATGCCATTTAGAATGAAAAATAATTTAGAAGATTATCAACTTTGATTTCAAACGTCTTACATGGAAAAAGCCTCGAAAAGTTTGATTTGGTTCTGAAAATAATTTTTGATAAACCGGGAGATTCGAGAGCAGGCTGGCTGTCACTTCGGTTAAGTGTGACCCTCATGCACAAGTAAGCTCTAGCTAGAGAACCTTTGGGTCATCGACAGGCCGTTGGCCGTGGCAGGGCCCACGGCTTGTGATATATATATATACGTGCCTCAGCCACCAGAGATATACGCGATTGTGATCGCTTGATTCTCTGATGTCGACCAACATCATTGAGATTGCCAAGGCATGTGGGGATCCGGTAGAAGCGATGCTCTCGGATGTTATTACGTGGTAGCGGGACCACGAGTTTTGTTACTATTACCTACTCAAGAGTGATATCTCTTTGGGTTTTCAAACTTGTAATTCTTTGCATGGTGGAAAAAGAAACTAGACAATTTTCCACAGCTCCCCTATTTCTACTATGAAATGAATTTTAACTCCTCACGTATAAGGCGAGTTATGATTTGTGCATATTAAATAATATTTGGTTTCACAGGAGCTTGCTCAATTTTATTGATTTGACTTGAGTAATTCGAGAAATAATTTCAACAGTAGAGATCTTTTACGAACACTAGATTTAAAATGATATTCGAAATGATTTAATTTGAAAATGGTTATTAACTTATTTTGATGCTGAATATTTACTTACATTGATTTGATATACATCTTGACTGATTACAGCTTATAAGAAATTCTCGATTTTTTATATAAGGCATAAACTTCAGTTTGAATTAAATTATTTTTATAATCATGCATTTTAATATTCAAACTTATCTGCTGTTTACTTGTTTCCCTTTTACACCTTGCTCATGGAGTCTATGATCACTGAGTCTGTGAGACTCACCCCCTTATTTCCTTTTGCAAATAAGTAAACCTCTAGTGCGCTGTTCAGCACTCTAACATGTACTGCAGTGTAAGTAACTGCACCTTTTAGCCTTCCATTCCGAGTCACTCTGTTGTTAGAGGTCGAGTTGTAGCCCTTTGATATTACTATGTAAACGAATATTAGTTTTGATATAAATGAAAATTTAGGGTTTTTGAACTCAATGTATATAATCATGATTTTATGACTTAAAGGTCAAATTGAACTTTTATGCTTATTGTTCAAATCATGATATAAATGTATATGGTTTAAGCATTAATACGGTTTGGTAAATGTGTATAGTGATTAACAGGGTATTTCTCTTAAGGCTTGTTCAAGACTTGGTAGGTCTCTTTCGGAGGTCTCGAACACTGGTAGCGATCGAGGAGCAGTTGTTATAATTACAATAAATGTTGTATGTTGAAATTGTTAATTGTTTCCAAATTGATTTTCAATGCAATGAAAAACTCTCTGTCTTGCTTGTCTTGCTCGGATATTTACTGTGATTTTCAATTTTCGATTTCATTATGGATCATGGATCCTTCAACACTAAGGGGTTAAATAATCAAAGGTCAAATTGAGGGGTATTACGAGGAATGATTTCTAAATTTTCCTTATCGTTTGCTTGTTCCCTTCCTATGTTCACTCACTGGGTTTATACTCACTCTTTTCAACTTCACATTTTTCAGATTTGGAGGTAGTTGGGACTTAGGTCGAAAAGTTCTTTTGTATTCGCCATGTGGTAGGTACCATGGCATTCAGTAACAGTACGCACGCCCAAAGTCACTCCGCTAATAGTCAAGGTCTCTTGCATGTGCATATAGTTATTTAAATGTAAATTATGAGATTGTTGTGCACTCCGTACATTTGATTTGATTAACCATGTCGTTTAGGGTTGATGAATGATAACCCTAATTTGGGAACGTTATATATATACTTGGTTCTCATGGTTTAATTTTGAAAGAATATTTATTAGAAATTATGACTTTTAGATCTTAAAGAAAGAGGGGCTTGCTTGGGCCTGGTGGGCTATGCCTATTGGGCCCTTGCATCTGTCATGGCCTGGGAATTGGGCTGTGACAAATATAATGAATAAAAATAATAGGAGTGATAGCACAAGGAATTTGGAGCTCAAAGAAAGCTTAGAAGCTATGTTTTGCTTGCTATAGCTTGGTTTTTCTTCTTTTTGCTTTTTTTTTCTTCATATTGCTTGATTCTTGATCAAATGATCATTTTCTCTACTCTTCTCACTTCTAAACTGTGTTGGAGAAGGCCTTTTTATACTTGGAAAAAGTTTTGAGCCATTAAGGATGATTTGGTGGAAGAACTAACTATTTTTTTTTTGTCTTTTTTGTGTCCAACGACTACTTTTTGGAGTTTGAGAATCGATCAGTGGATATATGTGATATCGATTCTTCTTGTCCAGATTTTTTGAGAATTGATCATTGGCTCTCTAGAAGTTGATTTGTTTTTCACTTTAGGCGCCAAATTCAAAATTCAAATTTGCTTGTGCCCACTCCATCCTTATCCATTCTCCAATCTCTTCTTATTCTTCAAATTTTTTATTTTTCTCTTTTTATAGCTTCAGGAATCAATCACTTGAAGCTTGAGAAGTCAATTATCGCTCTTCCAATGGCTTTTGTATCTTCAAGAATCAATGTTTCCTTTTCAATAAGTCGATTTGTATGGCTTGAACTTGAGATTTAAAGTGTTCAAAAGATTTTCTTTTCACAAACAACTTCAAACAACAAGTTCAAAGATGATTCAAGTAATTTCGACATAGAAAACACTAAGGCACATCAAAAGCATTCAAGGATCACTCAAACAAGAAATTTTTATTATTTTTGTCATTTCAAAACTCTATAATTTAAAGCTAATAAAGCTAACAATCTCCCTCTTTTTGATATGAAAACACTTTAAGCAAAATTTATTTGTAAAAGTACTCCCCCTAAATAAGTGCATGGTTCAAAAACTTGATTGAAGCTACAAGATCAAATATTCTTTTTTGAAGACTAAAAGTTTCTCAATATCTCTCTTCCTTTTTGTTATATCAAAAAGGAAGATAGAAACACGATAAGTACAATTTGTAAAACATAATAAGCACGATAAAGAATACTACTTTTGAGAAAAAAAAATATTCCATAAGCACATTAATCACTATACCACCAATACCGTACCAAGTGATAGACATATGTAAACACTCTCCCTTTCTAAAAGCAAATAAGCACAAAATCAATTGTGAGGGATAAAATCATTTTAAAACTTAATATATCAATTGGCAAAACACTAGTAAAGGCTCCCCTTTTTTAAAAAAAAAATTAAGCATACCAAGCATAATTTATTAATTGTAAAGTTCAAACACATTTAAGAAAGATGTGATCAATTTAAAAGCTCAAGTGAGAATGAATCAATATAAAGCTTGATTCCAGCTTAAAGCTAGATGCCAATTGAAAATACCTAAAGCTTGATACAAATAATTGGAATAATCTTAAAAACTAGATATCAATTAAGCAATTCAACATTCAAGCATAAGTGAGAAGCATAATAAAACACAATACTAATTTGGTGTTTAAAAGATATTACCAATAATAAAGGACACCAAATGTTGGATTTATATCACAACTTGTTATTGAAGATACCAAGTGTTAATGACACCGATTTTAATTAAAAGAGTTCATGCAAACATATATGTCAATGATTAACTTTCCCTTAAGAAATCATTAGGTCAACAAAAATTGTTAGGAAAGAAATAAAGAGGTTAGAACAAATGTGTATTCAAGTAACTATTCAATATATTCACCTAATACTTAAGTATTCATGAAACTACATAAGTATGAGCACTTAAGTAGATGTTCAACATATGCATCAAATACTCATATTTTTTGAAACATTGGCAAAGTAGTTCCTAGGCATGTCCAAGATATCATTAGTTATCAAGCATCATTCCTAATCATCATCTAGTATCATTAAGCATTCATCAATTTTCATCAAGAATTATCAATCATTCAGCATCATCAAGCATTACCCAGCAATATCAACCAAGCTTTTTCAAGGAATTCTACAATAAAAATATGGCAACTCAAGGAGAATTTCCACAATTAGAATATATCATCATCAAATATCATTTAACAAGCATTCTTCCAAATCATTACCAAGCAAGCATTTCAAGAAATATTCTCCAAATTATATATGACCCTAGCAATTCATGGAGAATTTTCACATCAAGAAAATATCATCATTAATGAATCATCACCAAATCATTTTACACTTGTTGCAATCATATAAAAAAATGTTATGATCAAATAAGCATAAACATGATTAAAAGAAATAATATGGCTTTCTTCATTAATCATGATTCCAATTTGTTTCACGAAATGCTAGCATGATTTCAATTTCATAAGAATAAATAAACATATATACATTTAGAAATATGCAACCATTGAAGTTCAAGTTATATGCTATTTCTTATCATTCTTGAGAGACACCAATTGTTATGAAATTTTGAAAGGTAAAGTTGTAAAGCCCGACCTTATAAATTACTTGTCATGACATTCATGTGATGGATAGCATGTTTGCATGCTAGGAGAGTCCCGAAAAATTTACAAAAGTCGGTATTGTACCTAGAGGTACTATAAAATTTATTTAAGCCTCAAACTAGATCGAATAGAGATTTTAGGGTGAAATTTAAAATTTTACAGTCCAAGAATGATTTAATATGGTGATTCAGAGTTCAAGGATAAATTTGGAGTCAAATCGAAAATTTCATTATCTAGGGGTAAAATGGTAATTTTGCCATTCAAGGACAACATGGGAATTTTTTTGAAAGATTTTGATCACATTTGACTTATTGGAGTATGATTTGAGGTTGAGAAGTGAAAAATTGTAATCTTGGTATTTTTGGAGTATAAGGGTAAAAACGGTAATTTTACCCCCTAGAGGCAAATCAATAAATTTTCACCCTCGACACTTGTCAAGACCAAGAAATTTTATTCATCATGGAAATAGATAAACATGAGAAATGTGTGGTGGAGAATTAAAGAATTAAAAGTCAAATATTTAAAATTTGAACCAACAAGGAAATGCAATGTGTCATGCTATTATTATTTTATTGTTTCTTTATAAAAAGGCATAAAAACAAGCCCATTTCTCCCATAGTGGTCACCCAAACCAGAAGAGAAGAGAAACCAAGGAAGAACAAACCCTAGGTGGGGAAAATCAAAGAGAAAGTGTTGGAATTCAAGGATTTGATCAAGCAAAGGTAAAATTTCTTTGATTTTGCTAGTGATTTACCTTACCCATGCATTTCTCCTTAATTTTCATGGTTGGATTGTATGTTTTCATGTGAATTCATGGCTAGCCAAATGGGTATGGAGAGAGAATGATGTTGAATTGATTTTATTTCAAGTTATGTTAGTGTTTTTAGCTAGTTTACCATGTCTAGAAACAAAACAACATGAAAAAAATTCATTTTCCCCATCACCCATCAATGGCCGAACCTACCTTGTATTGAGTAAGGATGAATTTGATTTTATTTTAAGAGAATTAGTTTAAAAATGATGAATTATGGTGTGGAAAAATAGTAGAAAAAATCATGGTGTTAATGCACCATTATTGACCGAAAATTTCAAGAAGAAAAGTGAAGGTAGTTTTGCCAAATTTTAGGTTATTTGACTTGTGTTTGGTGAATTAAGATATTGGAAAAGAAATGGAGCAATTTGGAGCTAAATTGGATGCGTTGGCTAATTAATTGGGTGATAAGACGAATTAGGTCGATACCGAATTTAGATGGTTACCAGTGCATTTTGCATTCCATATCATGCATTAGTAGTCTAAATTAGTTTAATTTCGAGTTAGTACCAATGTAGTAAGTTTCTCGATTTTGGTACTATGTCAAGGTGGTGAGTCCTCCGATAAAGGCAAAGGAATTGCACTCGAGCACCAGTAGTTTGAGTACTTCGAAAATCTGCACTTTAGACATTGTGAGTAAACTTACTATCATTTTAATTATCTAGGGTGATTTTTAAATGATTTCGTGAATTCTATGGAAAAAGGGATTTAAAAAGGTAAATTTTCATATTTTATGAATAAATGTGTTTCAATGAAATTAATTTATAAATTATTTTGAAATTAATAATGATGTTGAAAAATAGAGTACACGGAGACTGTTAATTGTTGCAATTCGATTGTTTAAATTGATTGGCTTATGATAAATCGGGCATGATTGGCTGGTTGGAAATTGTATTGAAATACAGATTATTTGTTTGCCTTGAAAGGTTGTGAATAAAATAATTGCCATGTCATGCTATTGCAAATTTTATTGAATTGATGGATTATATATTAATTAATCACTGCAGTAGGGGTTTCTGTGGACCAGCCTTTTAGAGGGGCACGGCAAACCCCATTATATTCTTACCTCGAACGGAGAGGCACGTAGGGTATCTCTTGGGGTAAAGCTTAGGGTTCACTTCATGCCAAACCACCACGTGAGGGGGAACTCAGCCAACGCCAAGGAACGACTATGTTTTCAAAATAAAAACATGATTTATGTGAAATATGAATTTTTAACAGCCTTGGCGATCTTAGTAGGATGCCTCGACCAAGGTGTCCCCGAGAATGAATTTATGGCACAAGCCTAGTTTTATGAGATTCATAAGCTTCTTTACGTATTTTGAATGAAATGTGTTCTAATGCTGTGACCCAGTTTACGATAATTTACTTCATCGTCTCCATGTACTCAACTCTAGATGTTTATGATGATGTCTGTTTACTCACTGGGATTTTATCATCTCACCATCCCCCTTTTCATCCATTTCAGGCTCAGAATAGGCTGTAGATAGCTTATCTCATCGAGGACTATCATTGGATTTGCATCTTCCAAACTGTAGGTTCATAGTCCTCTTTACTTTTGTTTATTCGGGGGCCCACTTGTTATTGTAAATTAAATTTCATACTCTAGTTATCTGTACTACTGTATGTAGGAATTTATTTTATGTTTACACTATAAAAATTATTTACGCAGTGTCTTAAAAAAATTGTTTTATAAGAAAATAGAATATTTTACTTAATATTTCTTTTATTTTCTTATTATATCCAAATAATCACAATTTCGTTTTAAATGAAGATTTTAGACTTTAAAATTCATTTTTGATTATGAATTATGTGTTTTGTACTCGTATGTTACATTTTAGCTAGTTTCGAACTTTTTGGAGAAAAAATGACCAAAATACCCCTGTGAGACGAAAATTATTATTTTATTTGTTTTAAGTTGGAAACAGCTTAAAATCTTTTAGAACACGATATTCGGCAACGGTTACTCACAGGTGAAATGAGAAACTGACATTAAGCCTTGCGGGGTTCCGAGTAGGCACTTCGGGTAATGAGTGTCTATCGGGACACCGCGACTGTTGTCACGGGTTCGAGGGGAGTACCGGATCGTGACAAAAGCACTTAACTCATGAACATATTCAAAGTGAACATCCAAGCATAAATGAATACTAGTTGTCAAAAGTCAAGAAATGAGTGTTCAATCTAAGCACATTAGGTATTCATTTCTAACTCAAGTTATAGGCCATTTTTCATTTTAAATTTCCAGTCATTCATGGCAACCTATAAGCTAAAGTTGGATGCACACATCATGTAAACATTTAAGCTCATGGAAGACAAAGTTAACATTCAATTGCATATTCAAAAGATTTTTCAAGTCAACACTCAATATAATTCATGATTAAACTTGAGTTGAGTTATGAAGTTAAGTAGTGGAAGTAATCCTATTATTTAAGTCAACTCTTAAATACTTGAAGTATTTAGGTCAGGCAAAAATAAAAATCATGTCATCATCAAACTTGACCAAAGACAAAAAATGAATCAAAATTATTTTTCATGAAGTTTAAGGAGTTCATCATAATCAAATTCATAAGCCTAGGCAATGATTCAATCTTGAAACAATCATTTAAGCACAAACATGAAGCATATTTCAAGAATTGATCCTAAACTAAGCATTTTAACATTCCAATTCTCAAGAAATGATTTTTCAATGTAAGCACATGAGAAATAATAAATTCAATCACTTAAAACATATAACATTTGAGTTGGACATGCTTTGTGTAAAATTATGAGCTCAATGTCACTCAATTTTGTTAAATTATGCTCTAAATGATTTATGGAATGTGTAATGAGCATAATGAATCATATTGATGCAGGTCAAAGGTCTTTTTTAAATATCACACAATTTATGTACCAAAAATGTCCTTATGACCACTCAAGCTTGCAAGCAATCATACACATCCAATAAGAACACGTCAATAAGAATTTCATCAGGAAACAAACTTGTTCAATTCATAAATCATTATAAGCTCAAGGATGGCAAGTGTTTTTCTCATGTAAGCTCATTTTGCTTTAAAAGTACAAATTCGAGTTGTCAAAGCTTATCATGCTCAATTTTAACTAACTTGAAGCATTCAAAAAAGTCTTAAATGACAAAACAAGGTTGTTCAAGTGGTCAAATTATCTTAGAAACAATAAAATCAAAAAGTCAACTCATCAAACTCAATTTTCCTTGTTTATGGTACTAGAATAGACAATTATGCAGATCAATCTATTTACCACACTAGCCACTTTACATGCAATCAACATCAAACCTTTTATGCTTTAAATCATTATACCTCAAGAGCAATAATATGAAATCAATTTTCACAAACTATGAGGAAATTAAATAAAATCAATTTTCCACAATCAAGCTAAATCAATAAAACTCAAATATATAAGAAAAGCAAGCAATTTTCTCAATCATAAGAATAAATACTTGTTGGTACATAATTGTTAGATATTTGGAAATAACTCTTCGCATGCATAAATATGATTTATTATACTCATCACACACTTCATAAACCATTTAGAGCATAGTTAAACAAACTTGAAAGACATTGAGCTCATGATTTTACACAAAGTATGTCCAACTGAAGTCTTGTATATTTCAAGGAAAAACTTTTGGAAAAAGAAATTAAATCTTTATCAAATGATTTTATTGCAAAACCTTTTTGTTCCTTTTAATTGAAATTGACTTATTAACTTTGATGATATAGCTTGTTTAAGCAAAATTTATTTCATAAATGTACATAAATAGCACAAATTCCACTTTTCTTGGTATTTCTCTCATTATTTGTGAAATTGATTAAAAAGGATTTCTTAAGTATGATCTTGAGTATGATAATTTGACATTGATGGCATTTTTCAAGCAAACGAACAAATCTATTTGTAATACTTAACATCCTTGAGGTTACAATGATTTCAATGACATAAAACTTGAACAAATGTGTCTTTGTGTTGAAAATGCTATTATAACTTGTTCTTATTGGAAATGAATGCATGATTAAATGCTTGAATGATCTTCAGGATATTTTTGTCCATATGTCAGAAAAATGTTGAAAATGTTAAATTTGATGCTTATTATGCTTAAACATTGCCTAATATGCTTGTTGAACTTTGTATAAGTCATATTCATGCATCATGATGAAAATTGAGCATGCTTGAGCATATTGAAGCCATAAATTTTTAAATGAGTTTTTCAACTAAATTCTTTCATGAATTTCTTTTCCAATGATGATTCTCGGCTCCTAAAAATAGGTATTATTAACACTCTCATGATCATTTGATGCAAATACATATTTTCCTTGCACTTACAATGTTAAAATTGAAAAATGAGAAATTGTTCATAAATGCTTGAATTTAATCTTCATGTGCTTACATAAATGGAATGCTCATGTGCTCACATTGAAAAATATTTCCATTAAAATTGAAATGTTCAAATGCTTGGTCTAGGAACAGGTTTTGAAATATGCTTCATGGTTGTGCTTATATGATTGTTTCAAGATTGAAATTGATTATGATGAACACTTTGAGCTTTATGAAAAATATTTTTAGTTCATTTATTATTTTTGGTCAAGTCACATGCTTACATGATTCTTAATTTTGCTTGACTTCAATGATAAAACTACTTCTAGTGCTTAATTTCATAACTCAAGTCAAGTTTGATCATGAATTATATTGTGTGTTGACATAGTTAAAATATTTCTTAAATGTGTACTTGAATGATGACTATGTCTTCCATGAGCTTAAATGTTCACATGGTTTAAAAATTTGGTGTGCATCCATTCTAGCTTATAGGTTATCCTTAAATGAAATATGATCTATAGCTTGAGTTTGAAACGAATGCCAAATGTGTTTAAAATGGGTACTCATTTCTCGACTCTCGACTATTAGTATTCATTTATATTTTGATGTTCACTTTGAATATATTCATTAGTTGAGTGCTTTACTTTCCAATATTCCATAACAATTGGTATCACTCATGACTTATGAAGATTATTGAGAAATAGCATATACCACATTAAAGTTCAATGATTGCATTTTTTTAATGGGTATAAGTCTATATATTTTTTAAAATTGAAATCATGCTTGCATTTCCTAAAACAAAATTGGAATCATCATTAATGACAATAGCCACATTTTTTTGTAATCATGCCTGTGCTTTTTTGATCATAAGATTCTCTTACGTGATTGTAACAAGTGCAAAACATTTTGGTAATTCTTGATGCAAAAATTCTCCTTGACTTGATAGTTTCATACATAATTTGGAGAATATTTCTTGAAATGCTGGCTTGATAGTGATTAGGAAGAATGCTTGCTAAATGAATAGTTGATGTTGACTAAAAGTGTTAAATGATGATATTCTTTTGATAAGGAATTTCTCCTTAAGCTACCATTTTCATATGAATTGGAGAATTCTTTGGAAATTATTGATATTGCTTGGTAATGCTTGCTTGATGATGATTATGATTGTGAATACATAATGAATGCTTAATGATGCTAAATGGTTGATAATGCTTGATGAAAATTGAATAATGCTTAATAATGCTTGATGATGATTAAGAATGATACTTGATGACTAATGATACCTTGAACATGCCTAAGAACTACCTTGCATATATTTCTTACAAATATAAAGTATTTGGTGCATATGTTGAACATCTATTTAAATGCTCATACTCATCTAGTTCCATGAATACTTGAGTATTAGATGGACATGTTGAATATCTACTTCAATACTCATTTCTTCTAGGCTCTTGATTTCTCTCCTTACAATTGGTCTTCTAACAATTGGTAACATATTGGTATAGACCCTATGATCTTATGTTTTGTTAAGGGGGAATTTATCGTTGACATTTACAATTGTCTCATGATTCTTTTAATCAAAATTTGTGTCATTAGCGCTTGAGATCTTCAACAACAAGTTATGGTGAGAATCCAACAATTGGTGTTTTTAATTATTAGTAGTATCTTTTTAACACCAAATTCATATTGTGCTTTACATTGCTTCTCACTTTTGCTTGAATGTTGAAATCAACAAATGATATTAAGTCTTTCTTAAGTTCATTTCAAAATATTAAGTATCAAGCTTTAAGATTTCTTAATTGGTATCTAGCTTTAAATTTGCATCAAGCTTTAAATTGATTATCTTCTCACTTAAGGTTTAAAATTGATCATATCCTTCTTAAATGTGTTTGAGCTTTGAACTTAACAAATTGATATGCTTGATATGCATAATGTGCATTGAAAAAGGGGGGGAGCCATTACTAATGCCTTGCCAATTGGTATAATGAGCTTTAAAATGATTTTATCCCTCAAAATTGATTATTTGCTTATTTATTTTTACAAAAAGGGAGCTTTTACTTATACCTATCAATTGTTATATTGAGCCTTATATTGATCTTTAACAATTGATATTGGTATTGAATATTGGTGGCATAGTGATTAATGTGTTTGTTGAACATTTTTTTCTAACAAATGTATTGTTCCTTATTGTGCTTATTATGTTTTGTAAATTGTGCTTATTGTGTTTCTATCTTCCTTTTTTATATAACAAAAAGAGGGAGAGATATTGAAAAAAGTTGCATCTTTAAAAAGGAATATTTAATCTTCTAACTCTAATCAAGTTTTGAACCTTGCAACTATTAAGGGCAAGTTTTCAAATCCTTCAATTACTTTATCCTCTCTCATAGTTTTATAAAAGCCTAACATTTCAAATCAAAGTATTTCATGATTAAACTTAAGGAGAATATTTTCACAAGCAAATTTTGCTCAAAGTTTTTGTCAAATCAAAAAGGAGGAGATTGTGAGCTTCAAAATGAATATAGTTTTGAAATGACAACAATTATCAAAATTGCTTTAACTTATTTGAGTAATCCTTGGATATTTCTTGAAGTTATTGAACTCCCATACACTTGTTTTTGAAATGCTTACAAGCTTAGTTGATTTGGTTGTATGAGTGTTTAACTTTTAAGTTGTATGAACTCCCTAACATTTACTTTTGAGATGTTTAAAGTGTTTGATTTCCAAGATATGTTCACAAAGTGAAGAGTTTACCTTATGATATTCAAGAAGAATCAATCTTCACAACACTAAGCTTGACTCAAAGTTAAGAAAGCATGTAAAAGATCAACTAAAACTAGATCCTACATGCACGAAAAAAGGAAGAAAGAAGAAAAGCCTCAAGTTCATGATCGACAATGCACCTTAAAACTTGATCCTAAGGTAGAAACCAATAAAAAATGCAAAGACAGCTTGGAGGATCAACTTTGGACAAGTCAAACTCAATCTTAGAAGAAGAATAGATGAAATGATGCAAGTCTTAAGAAAAGGATCGACTTACCCTTTAAAAACTTGATCCTAAAGCATAAATTCGAATAAGGAAAAGCTCTGAAGCGCTAGAGGATTGACTCTCAAAATCTAAAACTTGATCCTAGATATCCGTTAGACATAGATTTCAAAATGAAAATGGCCAGTTTCTTCTTTGAATCACCTCCAACAACTCCAATAATCCTCCAACCATAAAAAAGACTTCTCCAACACATTTTAGAAGAGAAATGAATGAAGAAAAACATCATTTGATCAAGAATCAAATCTTATGAAGAAAAAGAAAGAGAAACCAAGCGAGAGCAAGTAAATCACTTTCTTCCAATTAGCTTCTAAGCTATCCTTAATGTGAGACCTCGACCTCTATAGACTTGTAATTAGAAGTAGGTGCGATAACACGGACTAAGGGTAATTTCATCATTTCTTCTAATAAGCTCCCAAAAGAAGGTTTTCTAATATTTTAAGGTCTAAGTGGGCATAAGGGACAAATGAATGATATATAATGGTGAAAACATGAAGAAAACTAGAAGTGACTATAATTTTCACAACAAGGGCAAAATGGTCATTTTGCACCCCGAGTCAAAGATTTTAAATTTTGTGAACTTGAGTACTTTTAGACTAGTATGGACCTTGTCTTTGTGTTAAAAGAGTGAAAAGATTGCACATGGGAAGGGAAGAAGACAAGTGGCCTTGTTAAGGGTATTTCGATAATTAAGTAAAGTTGGATAAACTTTAACTATAAGGATCTCATGTTTCCAGTAACTTCTTCTTCTTCTTCCTCCCATCTCATGTTTCTCTCCTCTTCCATGAAAGCTTCTCTCAAGCTTCCATCACTCTCTCAAACTAACCTCAATCTTCATGCTTTACACACCCTGTTGTACAGTTTTTCATACTCTTTTACCCCTTCACCTTAAATAAACCCTTAAAAGTCTTCCTTCAATACTTTCTCTCACCAGTTGAACTGTGTAAAGAGAGAGAGAAAGGTTTCATGATAGCTTGAGAACTCTTGGGGAGGAATTTCATTATAATCCACCAAGGTGAATGATGAATTAGGATCGGTTTTAAGTTATTGATAATGGCTAGTAATTTAAGTTATGAGTTGTGTTATTACTGGAGTTGTTTATCTATTTCTAGTGTTACTAAAGAAGAGAAACTAAATAGCCAATCAAATGGTAATTGGAAGGTAGATAGGAAGGGCTATTGAAGCTTGATTTGGGAATAGCTTTTGGAGCAATATTAATGTAAATTGGAATGGTTGTAATGTTTTTATGCGTGATAGGTTCCAACGAGGCATCTCAGCCCCAATTGGACCATTAGGGAAGCTAGAGTCAACTAAAAGTTCAACAAATACCGGTGAGTGAACTTGTATAAAAGAATGTTTTGGGATATACACATGTATGTTTGATTGAATCCCCCTAAAGCATTTTATCAATTCTTTCTTCAAAACTCGCACGGGAACAAGCCCTTATGAAATGTTTTTATGTTATGAAATGGATATTGTGATGAATCCATATGTCCATGTATATATATACTATGTCATAAATGGTACCATTGTGTGACAAATGTAACCGTGCATGTGCGGGGTGAATGTGCACCTACCGGTGATGACGATGGTGAAGGAGATGGATGGTGATATTGCCCGTGTGCACGATGTGGGGGGATGTACATGATGGCATTAACTGTGCACGATATGGGGGGATATATGCAATGACTCCAGCTATGTGCACAATGTGGGGGGATGGATATAAGTTGGGTGAGCTGGGATGGTATACGAATTGATATACGTTTAGCTATATGTATATGCAATAGAAAGATCATGATTGTAATATGTGTTTGTATGGCATGGTGAATCTTGAAAATTTTCCATTTACTTGCAAATTGATTTTATTGCAGCACCAAATGGATGTTTCGTGCAAATAAGGTCCCTTTTTATTTAGGTGCCCTGCTTCACGCTCTTGCTGCAGCGAGAAACATTCTGTTTTTGCTGCCTGCAACTCGCTGAAGCAAGATTGAATTCTCGCTACAGCGAGAAACTTTCTTTTTTGTCACATGAATATCGCTGCAGCGAGAATGAATTTTGCTTCAGCGAGAAACTTTCTATTTTGGCAGCTTGAATCTCACTGCAGTGAGAAACTGTCTATTCTGCATGCTACCTTATTGGTTTTTGCCATATTTTCCACTTCTTTAATATCATGGTTGAGCATGGACTTCCAACATCAAGAAATTTATTTAATTAAGTTTGAAGTGAAGGGGTTTGGTGAGAAACCCTCAGCCACCTGAGAAACCCTTGACCAGTTGACAATTTGATCTAAATTTCATTGTAGGGAGGACCTGTCATTTTACTTGACTTGACTTGCTTGAATGCTATTAAAGTTTTCACTCTCCAAATCCTTTGTTGTGCATGGACCCTTTATCATCAAGTGATTAACTTATTAAGGGTTTAATGAGGGTTTTACTAAAAACTAAATTAAATTGCATTGTTTTGAAGATAAATGCATCATGATTTCTTTAAACTTTCCTTATTCTTTGCTTGTTCCCTTCTTTTGTTCACTCACTAGGTTTATACTCACAATTTTCAACTTCATGTTTTCAAATTATGAGGCAGCTAGTAACTAGGTCGAGGTGTCCTTGTAGATTCATCTCCTTGGTAGGTATCTTGGCATTCCGTATGTCAAGCCCGGCTCTACAATATGTTTATTATGCCATTCCTACATAAGAATACATGTTTGCTTACTTGGGTACCTCGAAAATCGTTAAAGGACGGCAATGTACCAAATGGTACAACTAAGTTGATTTAAGCCTCGAACTGTCCAAATAGAGATTTTAAGATGAAATTGAGAATTTTAAAACCTCATAATGACTTAAAATGGTGATTCGAAGTTTGAGGACCGATTTGGAGTCAAATTGGAATTTTCATGACCTAGGGGCAAAATGGTCATTTTGCCACCCGAGGTTAAGATGTGAATGTTGGAAGAATTTTTTATCAAGATTGACTATTTAGAGCATAATTTGAGTTTGAGAAGTGAAAATTTTTAATTTCAGCATTTTTTCGAGCATAAGGGCAAAATAGTCATTTTGCCACCCCATGGGCAAAATTGTAATTTTACACCACCCAACACTTGTCTAGCACATGGATTTTACCCAATATTATTATGGATAATTGAAGGATTTTATGTGGTGGAGAACGAAAACTTAATAGTTAAGAATTTAAAAATAGACCAATGGTAAGGTGACAAGTGTCAAGCTTTTATTTCTTTATTATTTTCCTTATAAATTAGCACAAAACTAGCCCATTTCTCATTCTTATGGCCAGCCAAAGCAAGAACAAAGGAAGAACAAAACCCTAGGTGAAAAAATTCAAGGGAAAAGTGTGAAATTCAAGGAAACAAGTGAAAAAAAAATGTAAGATTTTTCAATTAAGCTTGAGATCTCTCTTTCTTAAGCATTTTATCTTATTTTCCATAGTTGAATCACATGAAATCATGATGGGTCTCTTGCTAGCCAAACACTTAGAGAGAGATTTTGATGCTTGATTTGGTTAGATTTCAATGTATTTTAGTGTTTTTAGTTAGTTAGTGATTTGTAGTATGAAAAGCCAACAAGAAAAATTCACTTCCTCCCATCACCCATCATTTGCTGAATTCTCCATGTAGAATATTGATGATGATTTTGATTTTATTTCAAGTGATTTGGTTAGGAATTAGTGATTTATGGTGTGAGAATCAAGCTTGAAAAATTATAGTGTTGATGCACCCACCATGGTCGAATTTTCCAAGAGAAAATGTGAGGATGATTTTGCCATATTTCAAGTTATTTAATTTTTGTTTGATGATTTGGAGTATTGGGAGAAAAATAGAATTATTTGGAGTTGAATTGGACGTATTAGCCAATTAATCAGGTGATAGATCGAATTAGGCCAATACCGTTTTATTTAGGTATATAATTGAATTTATATTGAACACCGTATTTAGATAGTTACCCGAGTATTTCACATCACATTTCATGCATTAGTATAGAGCCTGAATTGGTTTTATAACAATTTAGCACAAATGTAGTAAATGACTTATTATTCATTATGTCTAGGTGGTGAGCATTCTGGCAAAAGTAAAGAGATAGTACCCGAGGATCAAGAATCGGAGTACTCGAAATTTGACTCCCGAAATAGTGAGTAACCTTACTATCATCTTAATTATTTAAAGTGATTTTTATCCGATTTTGTGATATTATGGAAAATGAGTTAAATGGTAAATCTTTGTGTTTTGTAATTAAAATGTGATTTAATGAAATGATTTTATAACATTGTCTTGAAATGAAATGATGGTTTGAAAATAGAGTAATTGGAGACTGTTTTCATGTGTTGTAAATTCATGGTTTGAATCGAATGGCTTA
>NC_030856.1:15515710-15518225 GCF_000208745.1 Theobroma cacao | reverse complement strand
AATATTTTATTGAATATTTTTATTATATTCAAATAGTTATAATTTCACTTTAAATGAATGTTTTAGATATCTAAACTTATTTTTTATTATGAAATATGTGTTTTCCACTTGCATACTACATTTTTAGCTAGTTTCGAGATTTTTGAGAAAAAATGACCAAAATGCCCTTGTGAGACAGAAATCATTTTTTTATTGATTTAAGTTGGAAATAGCTTAAAATTTTTTAGAACATGATATTTGGCAACGGTTACTCACAGTGGAAATGAGAAACTAATATTAAAGCCTTACGGGGTTTCGGTTGACATTCCGGGTAATAAGTGTTGATCGAGACACCGCGGCCGTTGTCACAGGCTTGAGGGGAGTATCAGGTCGTGTCACCGTAGCTACACCTTCACCTTGGTCACTCCATTGGAAGTCCAGAGTCAATTATGTTTGTAAATACGTACATGTGATGTAAAGTACTAAAATGTATGCTTTATACCATATGTGTATATTTTGATTGGTAAAGCCACCATGAGTGGCAGTGGTTAATGTTATTTTGGATTAATATAAATGCAGTTTTGATGGTTATAACTTACTATTAAAGTACTTAAGGGTTGAGATTATGAGATGTAAATGTAAGAGTAGTTGACGGGAGGACAAGCAGGATTATATAAATAAGCTTGCTTGGGCTTAGTGGACTATGTCCGTTGAGTCCATGCGCCGGTCATGGCCTGAAATTTGGGTCATGACACTTAAGCTCCAAATTCTTAGTTCTTTCATTCATATTATTTATATACATCTTTATACTTATTATACTCTTCCAACTTTGTACTTACTTTGCAAAATCCACCTTCTAAAGGTACATTTGCTTCAATCTTATTTGCTTTATCTTGTTTAAAAGTGAGAAAATTGATTGAACTAAATATGCTTTGAAAATGAATGATAGATGTTTTTGAATTTGAAAAAAATCCTCAAGGATGTCTTGAAATTGAGCTTAAAAAGAGAGATGTCCTTAAATGCTATGATTGATTGAATATGTTTTGAAAGTGAATGATAATGCTCTTAAACTTAAAGATTTGCTTCTAACTTTTCCAAAGATTTCTTCTTTTCAAACTCAAAGTATTAGCCTAAGAATTGAATTAGCAAAAGCAAAGATTTTATTCTTAAATAAGAAGAAAGCAAAATTATTTCTTGATCACTGGACGAATCAATTCTAAAGATGGGAGAAGTCAGTTTTTAGCATACAAAAACAATAAAGAATCGATTCTGAGAGAAGAAGAAGTTAGTTCTTGGAAAAACAAAAGCTACTAGAATTGAAAAAGAATCAACACCTTAAAAAGCAAGAATCGATTCTAGAAGAACAGAATGCAGAAGCCAAAAATGCAAAAAACAAATAATCGATTCCCTAAATAACAAAAATTGATTCTTAGTAACGAATGAACCAAAAAGCACAAGTCTGGAGACAAAGAATCGATTCTACATTGAGAAGATATCAGTTCTTGAAACACCAAATGCTAGAATTAGAAACTTAGTGACCAAGAAAGAGATGGTGTGAATGGATAAGAGTGGAGCATCAAAAGTCAAGCTAAAATTTAAATTTTGGCACTAGTCAACAATAAAGAACCAACACCTTGAAGCAAAAGAATTGATTCTCAAAAAATGCAAAGGTATCACCTTTGAACTAAGTTGTAGAAAAACTGACATCTCAAGAAAGAAGAATCGATTCTCTAGAAATAGAAAGTTCCCAGCTTTATTAAGAACCAAAATCTCAAAAAAGGAGAATCGATTCTTCAAAGATAGAAAGTTTAAGACTTTATGAAGAACTGACAACTCATGATCAAAGAATCAATTCTCCATGTGCAACAAAAATGTGCAAATTGGTTGGAACGTGCAAAAACTTATTCAAATTTCACTCCAACATGCAAGAAATCATAGGGCATATTAATATCCACTTTGAGGACATTAAAAGTTTGATTTTTGAGAAATCTTGAACAATTTTGAAAGATTTTAAAGTGTCAAAAAAAGGAAAAATAAGCAAGAAGGCAAGAGAACAAAAATCCTGTCTTTGAGTAAAAGTATAACGAAAAGAAAATCACATTTTTATCCTTCAGTTGATATTCCTTAAGCTTAAACCTCCTTTGATTATTCATCTCTCTTGAGAAAGCTCTCATCTTTTTAGACCTAAACATCCTATCAGCCTTCATAGAGGTTTTAACTAATTTTTTCTTAAAATCCACTATTGTACTAGCTATATGTCCAAGCAAAAGGCAAAAGGGTTTTACCTTGTCACAACCCGGTACTCCCCTCGAGCCCGTGACAACCGCCACGGTGTCCCGATAAACAATTATTGCCCAGAATGTCAACCCGAAACCCCGCAAAGCTTTACTATCAGTTTCTCTGTTCCCTTGTGAGCAACCATTGTCAAATATCGTGTTCTAAAATATTTTAAACTGTCACGACCCGGAACCTCCCTCAGGCCCATGACAATCGCCGCGACGTCCCGATTGACACTCATTATCCGGAATGCCAACCA
>NC_030856.1:15491555-15509829 GCF_000208745.1 Theobroma cacao | reverse complement strand
AGATGACCATTTTACCCCTAGTTTAGTAAAATTTCCGATTTGACTCCAAATTGATCCTCAAACTCCAAATTACCATTTTAAGTCATCCATGAACTTTGAAACTCTTAATCTCAACTTAAAATTCCTATTTGATCTAGTTCAAGGATTAAATAAACTTTGTTGTACCTATAGGTAAATACCGACTGTTGTAAATTTTTCGGGACTCTCCTAGTATGCAATCATGCTATCATCACATGTATGTCATGAATAGTATTTTATAAGGTCGGGCTTTACATACTTGATCCTTTCAAAGGTTGTATTTTGTATAAAGATTATGGTTGAACCTGAAAAGGAAATGTTTTGGTTGAGATTAAGCTTGATGTTGTGAAAAGGCATATTATGAAGGTTACGCTTGACCTTGTTAAGACATGTTGTAAAAGTGATGCCTAATCCTATTGAAAAGGTAAGTTAATAGTGGATTTGAACTCCTTGTGCTATCAAAGGAAAAGACATAGGCATTGGAAGGCCGAACTTCTATAAAAATCTAGTTGAGTACTCTTTATCTTTCTACACTTTGCTTACTTAGTTCATACTTTGTTTCTATTACTTTATTTTACATATTTCTGCTGCATTTTCAAGTTTTATTAAAAAGGGAGAATTTTTTAATTCATAACCAATTCACCCTCTCTTGGTTACTTTACTTTAAGCTTATTTTTCTAACAAATCTTGTAAGAGAGAAAAAAGTTATAACTTAGCCTTCAAAAGATAATGTTAAATGTTGTGCTTGATCCTTTGAAACGCACAACGCTTGAAAAGGCATTGTGAAAGTTGCACTTAATTTTTTGAAAAGGCATTATGAAGGTTGTACTTGATCATTTGAAAATGCATTCTAAAGATTATGTTTGAGTCTTGAAAAAGTATTTTTCATAGTGAATTTAAATTCCTTAACTTTCCAAGGGAAAAAACGTAGATACCTATAAAGAGCACCGAACTTTATAAACTTCTTGTGTCTTTTATTTCAACATTTCACTTCTTAAATTTCATGCATTTTATCTTGAAGAAGTTTTAGAAAATTGTTTATAACTCACCTTTTGAATTGTACATCAATTCGTTGTTTAGCATATTTGAGGTTTTTTTTTCATCATTTTCACTTGTGCACTTTAACTTGAAAAATTAGAAAAAACTCGTTTTCAACTTGTATATTCTTTAAATTGCTTATTAAATTTCCTTTAGCATGTTTTAAGGTGAAAAATAGATTTGACAAAATTTTTTTTTGGTTGCCTTGACTAAAAGTTTAAATTGTTAAAAAGAATTTTTATAAATCTAATTCACCCCCCTCTTGAATATTTCCCCATATTTTATAGCGCTAACATTTCTAACAAAGCATAACCATTGCCTTTTCAAGGTTCAAGCACAGCTTTTAAATACTACCTTTGAGAGGCTAACATATAACTTCTCTTCCTTTGAATGATCAAACATAACCTTTAAATACTACCTTTGAAGACTAAGGTATAGCCTTTTTTTTCTCTTACAAATTTTGAATAGTATGAGTACCTCTAGAAGGTGGATTTTGCTAAATAAGTACAACAGAGATAAGAGTATAATGAATAAAATGAGTAGGAGTGACAGCACAAGAAATTTAGAGCTCAAAGAAAGCTTAGAAGCTATGTGGAAAAATGAGTTTTCCTTGCTTTAGCTTGATTTCTATTCTTTTCTCCTCTTTTTCTTCATATTGCTTGATTCTTGATCAAATGATATTTTTATCTACTCTTCTCACTTCTAAAGTGTGTTGAAGAAGTCACTTTTACACTTGAAAAAAGTTTAAAGCCGTTAAAGATGATTCAATGGAGGAACTAGCCATTTTTCATATCCTTTCGTGTCTAATGACTACTTTTTGGTGTTTGAGAATCGATCAGTGGATATATGAGATATCAATTCTTGTCTCTAGAGCATTTTGTTTTCTGAGAATCAATCAATGCCTTCCCAAATAGTCATTCTATTTTTTGAGAATCAATTAGTGCATTCTTGAGACATCGATTCTTCTTGTTCAGAATTTCTAAGAATTGATCTTTGCCTCTCTAAAAGTCGATTCTTCTTAGCCGTTGGGTACCAAATTCAAAATAGCTTTTGCTCACTCCATCCTTATCCATTCTCCAATCTCTTCTTCTTCAACTTTCTGATTTTTCTCTTTTTGTAGCTTTAGGAATCGATCACTTGATACTTGAGAAGTCAATTCTTACACTTCCAATGGCTTTTGTATCTCAAACATTGATGTTTCTTTTTCAAGAAGTCGATTCTCATGGCTTGCAATTGAGATTTAAAGTGTTCAAAAGATTTTTCTTTTCACATACAACTTCAAACATGTTCAAAGATTATTCAAGTAATTTCCACATGAAAACACTAAGACAAATCAAAAGCATTCAAGGATCACTCAAACAAGAAATTTTGATCATTTTTCTCATTTGAAAACTCTAATCATTTTAAAGCTAATAAAACTAACAATAACTAATATATGCCCTCACCTTAAAGCAACTCAAGTTTTCTTCGAGAAAACATACAATAACCAGAACATCATTCCACTAACTGCATCACCATTAATACCCCACCACGACATCAGAAAAGTTAAAAGGGAACAAAGACGGTATCAGCATAGCATTAAGTGCATGGAACATCTGCAGAAAGTCATCACAACCAGTAGGGACACAAAGCACAATCATCATTCAGAAACAAGAAAACAGAGAGCACGTCCTAGTTAAATCACCTCCTTATCAAACCACACCACCATGCAAAGAAGAATTCATTTCTATCAACCGTGTGCTCAGCCAACGATCTACTAAAGAATTAGCATCACGAAGTGTGTGAATATTCTAATTATTCTTAATGTTTACCATCTCTGTTTCTTTTTTTTTTAAATGCCGAATTAGATTATATTCAAAAAGTCATACATAGTAGATAATCATAAATAGGATAGGGAAACTCCCTGTCAACCTAAAAAAACCTGCAACATAACAAAAAAAGGAAACTGCAGTACCCAAAAACCTCTGATAACTCCCAAAAAAACAAAAGATATGCAACCCCCAACATGGGAAAGGTTGATTCAACCTTTTCCTTCCAATCAGAGGAAACCTGGGCAAACAAAATAAAAATGGAGACTATACATGACAGATCACATTCACAAGACAAAAGGATCAACACAAAGGAACACAGCAAAACTCCCCTGTACAACGCCGAACAGCAAGAGGCAGGAAGACAAAAGACATCCCATGACAGCCAACCACGCCATTTGAGCTAAACCAACGAGGTTCCCAAGGCCTCAAGGATTAACAGAAAAGCTGCCTGCATGATACCCAGCTGATGCAAGCACAAAAAGATAGCCTGCGCAAAACCAGCTGAAGCAACCACGAAAACCAGGAAAGAAAAATACCATTTCTGTTTATTAAACGCTACATTACTTTACAACACATAAGACTTCTTGAGCTAAGTCATCTACATTTAAGTATCATTTTTTTCACATACCAAAAAGAGGAAATACTAAAACATAGTTAGGCTCAAGTTTTTATGCTAATTTCCACTCCAAAGTCCAAACACTTGAACTGAGCTTGGGCAGCTTTATGAAAGGTATGGATTATCATACCTTGATGTTTGTTTTCATTTAACTCCTTTGCTCGCTAATGAACTCTTAGTTACTTTTGAATTTTTGTACTGAAAATGACATTTATCAGCCAGTGCTGTTGATTATATACGGACGTTGGGAAGGTATGTTCGAAGAGTTGGATCAATCTAAATTCCTGAAAGAAAATGTAAAGCAAATTTAATTTTAAATATTTGATGAAATTGGAGAAGAAATAGCAAGAGAAAAGTTAGCAAGTAAATTGTGCATTACTGTTTCTAAGGAAACTTTGCAACATCTGTCGTTGCTCCTTATACAAGTCAATCAATGGCCACAATTTTTTCTATTGTCATCAACTATCTTCCCACATAAGGCATCTATTTGCACTTTGAGTAACATATTTTCATGTTTTAATTTTCCATTCTCCTGCACAAGCTTTAATGGCTCACCACTCAATTTGACCATTTGTCTCAACTGTGCATTTTCATCTTTCAGCTTCTGATTTTCGTGGCAAAGATTAGAATTGACCTGCAGAAGGATCCAAATATACTAACGATAAATCTATAATTCTAAGATAACATGAATCACATCACTCACACACATATATAACTAACAAGACAAAGAAAGGTTGAAAAGTATAAAAATACTAAATTTTAAGACGAAAATCTAATCTAAAATCACTAGACAATAAAAATAGGTCAAGAGACTTTTTTTATATTTACGAATCTAGGATGCTCCCAACTTAATTTATATATAATTTACTTTATCACAATTTAATACCTGCCTCACATCTCTTGTGCGACAATAATGGATTTTTCATGTGATATGAACTTCAAGTGTAGAAACTATGGATTTATCTTGCAGTAAAGACTTCACATGTAAGCATAACTAGTCTAATCGCAAAGGGGACAACATAAGGCAATACTTGTTTTGATACTATGGTAAATTTTAAAATAAACATTTAACCGTAAACCAATCAACCATAGATAAATAGATGCTTGTTTTATTTATATGTACTCTGAGTACCCCAATCCATTAATGTGAAGTCAATATACATATTTATATATGGATTTTGTATGTAAAACTTTTGATTGACGAAAAAAGATATTTGCTTTGATAATATTTGAAATTTTATTAAATTTAATGAAAATTATATTAATAATGAGGGAATTATAGTTATATTGAATTATTATCATATACGAGAATAATTTACTTCTAATACAATATTAACAAATAATTATAATTACAATAGAATTAACTAAATAAAAATAAATATAAAGGCTTACTATAATCAATGAAAGGAAAATTTATAATTCTCTTGCATGCATTTTGCATTTGTGTGTGTATGTGTGTATGTTCTAAAGAGAGAGAGAGAGAGAGACTCACTACAAGGTCTGAAAGTACTTGTACAAGAGCATTTTGCTTCTCACTCTCAAATTTCAACTGGTCAAGACGATTTTTATGTTGGTGTAACTCTTTTGTTTGAGATTGCAACGTTTGAGTCATTGAAGCATTCTGCTCCTTCAGAGTTTTATTCTCCACCCTCAAACACTCATTTTCGTCACCAAAAGTCTTCAAGTCACGCATCATTTGTGTTTTGGTTTTCTGTACATAAGAAAGAACAGTGAGAGAGAGAGAGAGATTGTTTCTGTAGTATTCACTTTGCCTATAAATTCAATCAAAAATGTAAACTGAGTAAAGCAAGAGGTAACTGATTTACCTTGCATCTTTCTCTATATGCTTGATCAATTTTTCTTTTCTTTTCAGCCTTTTCTAGGTCAGAATTAGAAGCAAGTCTTTGGGAATGGCCATTTTTAGACACAATTGAACCTTGTGGCAAGGAGCAATATTCTTTTGTTGCCTGATGATGTGTTTCTCCACTACTTGTGACATCAATTTGATTAAATTGATCTTGATCCATGTGTTGTAGTAGAACTTCCATACTGCCCTGATCTAGGGAAATTAACATTTCAGGTGAAAGCATCTCAATTTTCGCCATTAAAAGTGGAGAAAATTTTAAGCTAAAATCTTGAAAATCAATTTATTTGACTGATCACGGAATACGATTTATTATGAAAGAACAATTAGTAATAAAAAAAAGTATATAATTTTTATTCTTTTTCACCCAACAAACATTTATCTCATTGGTTAGTGCATAATCCTCTGCCTAATTATAAAAAAAAAACATTTTATTTACATTATTTGTACTTTTTTATGTATTCATATTATACACATTTTAAATTTTAAATGCAAAATCTTTCAAAATAAAATGTTTGGGGTAGCAATAATTGACCTTTTTTTTTAATTTCCCAGTAAATTTTTTGTTATAATTTCAGATAGTTAAATTTTATACTAATAAAATTACATAATTAAAATTTAAAATTATTATTACTTCACAGAAACTCGAAAATATAAAACTCAACGAAAGTTAATTCTTTAGAAATTAATCCTTCTATTTTAAAATGTGATTATAACTATTTCACTTCATAGTAATAAATTTTATATTGTCTACCTCAGATTTAGGAATATAAAAAAAATAAAATAAAATAAAGTAAATCTTATTATGAGGGTTGGAGCAATTAACTTGTCGATTTCAAATTTTATTAAAACAAAATCCGTAACTTTCTATTTCCAAATTTGAAAGTGATTTTCAGCTTGATTTGTTATATGTTTTTAGCTTTAGAGAAATTAAGATGTAAGCATCAGCAAAAACTTGAATAAATAATGGATAAGAGCTGCAATCAACACTTACAGTTAGAGCTGCCGCCCTGAAGGCTGTCAAGGATATCTTCTCCGGCGTCGCCGCCCGCGCAGCCTCCGTAAAAGTTTGTTTTCCCAAAGTTTTCCATTGGTTAGCCAATGGAGTTCGACAAATCACTGCTGAGACCAAACAGAGACTTAGCTTAAATCAAGAGAGTGAAAGGGCAAACGCGTGATGAGCGCCCCCCGTCTCGGGGCTTTATCGATCGATTATACAAACGATAGCGCGACAAGCCCAGTAGGTGGGACCACATGTCTTTTCTTCTCCTCACCGACTTGCTATGGGCTGACATTTTCTAGCATTTTGGGTGGGGAAGAGTGAAAATACAAAGTAAAATCTTTTTGAAATACCTAAATGTATGAAAACTAAAAAAAATCTAATAAAAAACTTAAAATTTGCACTTTTTGTTTATTACACTCAATTAAAATATTAAAAAGATTAAGCATTGAAAAGTTTTACACACTGAATTTTAAAAAATTTTAATTTTAAATAATATTATAAAAACTATGGTTAAAGTTCGTTTCATTTGGCCATATAACTAAACATAAACTTTAATTTAAAATAGAAAGAAAATAATATATAAAAGAGATGAATAATGTATTTATTTTAATTTTTATACTTTTTATCTAAATGTATCTATTAAATTAAGATTTGAACTAACTTGAAACTAAACTTGATTTGATCTGAATTTATAAAAAAAAGTAAAAGATTCAAATTTGAAATATCTGAACTTGTGGTCTAAACCCAAATGAACTTCACATGATGTAACTTGAAGTAATTGAAACCTTAAACTCAAAAGTTGGGATTGATCTAATCTAAAACTCATAAAATTTAAAATTTATAAGCTGAAAAGATCTAAACTGTAATTAAATGATGTTATCTGAAATAAGTAAATGAATAAATGATAAATTTATTACAAAGAAATGAAAGCTTATTCCCTACCTCCATGACAAAAATTTTGGTAATTAAAATTTTTCAACGCTAACCTCTTAGTATTTTATATTTGTCAATGACAAAAACATACAAATATTTTTTTAAAAAATATTGAGTGAATTAATTTTTAAATAAATATTTTATAAACTATAATTGATTACAAATTTTGAAAAATTTTAATAAAAGGTAGAAGAAATAAGTTTTACTCATCATCTATGAGGAGAATTAAAACACTGAATAGACACTATGAGTGGGGCCCAAAGGGGATAACTTTAAATGGAGCGCGAGGCGGATTTCGATTAAATTAGAAGTCGTGTGGTTTCTCGTACGATAACGAAAGCAAATCGCGCGACCCTTCACCCACAAGTATTTTGACTCGTGACTTGTGGTCATATAAGTATTTATATTAAAATAATTAATTGTAAAAAATGATATTGTTAATTGTTTAATTTAATTCAAAATTTGATTGATTAATTATTAATTATTAATAAAATTAAAATTCAGTTAAGAATAAAATTAATGATTAATTATAAATAAAATATATTTAAAAGTGTACTAATAAATAAGAATATCAATATAATTAGTCTTAATTTTAAATATAATTAATTATTGTAATTTATAGATATTAAGATTAATTATAATTAAATAATTACACTTATTTTTTAAAAAAATTAAACAATTTACACTTATATACAAAAGAAAAATATTTTTGAAAGATATATATAAAAAAAATTAATACTCAAACACTTGAGTGTAAATCTTAAATCAATCAAATAGTTTCAGTCTTCATCATTAATGTCTAAACCAACATGTCAATTAAGTTTTTCTTTTAAAATTTATGAGTTCATATAGTTTATAGATGATAGTTAATAAGGTTACCATAAATAAAACTATAGTATCATTTATATTATGAAAAATAATAATTTTTAAAATTAAACTAAAACTATTTGATAAATTTACTTTTATAAACTCTTTTTTATAGATAAGTTGTTTAGTAAAACAATTAATATAAGTTCTAATGTTTATTAAAATTATTATAAAGGGTATTTAATAAATAGCTTTTTATTATTCACGAATTTCTTTGTTTACAATTGAAAAAAATTAAGTTTATTTTTTAATTTATTTAAAATAAATTTTTAAAAATATAAAAAGTATTTTTATATAACATAAAATTTATAATTAATAATAAATCATAAAAAAAGAGTTTCACAAATAGTTTATAAGTAATACGTAATTCTTAAATAACTTATAAATTAACGATTTCTATTTTCCATCAAGATAGTAACTATTTGTGTTGAAGATGAGTAGTTTGCAAAGAGAGGGAGATCGATTGAGAGAAGAGTAATTTTTTAAGAGTTTTTCAAAATCTTGTTTAATCCCATTTTTGCTTTTAAAAAGTAAATAAGTTAAAAAAAAATTGGGCCAAATAGGCACTTGATACCAAGACTAAAAAATTACTTTAATTTGAGTGTTTTTGAAATTATTTAAAAACTTTTTTAATATGGATAAACTATAATTTTAATTTAAAAATATATACAAAAGATTAATATAGAATACAATTTTTTAAAATGTTGTGACATAGTATTGAATTAACTTGAAAATAAAAGATAAACACTGAAATTGGGTCAATAGTATTTATTAAAACTTAGACTCTCTATGTTCCAAAAAAAATTGTCACATTTTGAGTTTTGTTAGTTAAATATTTTAACTTTGACTCAATTTTATATCTGTCATTGATAAAAATATGAAAAATATATTTTTAAAAATTTAAAATGGAATAGTTTTTTAATAAATATTTTATAAAATTTAATTAATTAAAATATTTCATACAATAGAAGTTAAAATTCAAAAAATAATAATAAAAAGAGAAAACTGTTATAATTCAAGAAGTATTTTTTTTCTTCTTCTACGAGGTGAGTTGAAAGAGTCAATGATAAGCATTACATATAGACATCGAATGGGGCCCAGAGGGTGAATTTAAAATGAATCGCGAGGCCCAACGACACTTTCCTCGGGCTTTCGATTAAATAAAAAAAATCGCGCGATTCAGACGGTTTCTTCTACGAGCACCTAAGCAAACAGCGCGACCCTTCTTCACCCACGAGTATCTTGACTTATGATCCCTTTATATAGGGAGATAAACTTGGCCATCAAAACAGAGGAGAGACGATCGAGTGATCCAACTAAGACTTGGAAGAGATTTAGTGGCATCTGTTGTTAATTAGTCTGAGAAAAAGTAAGAAGAATGGAGGGAGAGGGCACCGCTACCCAGGTAAAGACGAAACAAATGGTATAGGAAGAGAAACACAATTCATAGTTGTTTTATCTGTATTGGTTTTCTTTTGCTTTATTAATGTTATTGCATGTGATATTCTAATGTTACAAGTTTGGGTACACAGGGAGGAAGCAGGACGGGGAAAACAAAGATCAGTATGAGAAAATTGAAATCAGAGATGGCAATGATTTGTGAGGAACAGAAGAGGCTCAGAGAAGGACAAAGAGAAGTGCAACAAAAATTTAAACAAGTTCAAGCCAAAATCTCCTCGTTGCGACAAGAAGGAGACTCGGCAGGACACCCAGCTTTTTTGTTCAAGTACCAGTGACATGTTGAATGTGTAGTAGCAAATACCAGTCTATGACTTGTTTCTTTCAATTATGAAACAACAGTTATCCCTGCTTGTGTTTTGAGCTTTCCCATTATGTATGTTTTCTATCAAAGTTGAATTTCAAAAATTGGTTCAATAAGCACAATGAGCTTCTCCAGCAGGGACCTCTACGCCCTTTTCTTTTGGTTGTTTTCATTTTGGTGGAATGCTTCTATTACCTCAAATATCTGACTTTATTGATTCTGAAATTTAGCAGCTTGTAAGGGATATGATTAACCAAATCTAGATCGCCATGACTCTACTATAAAACAACAATGGCGAGCTATGCTCATACGTATATCAATCTCACAGCATTGAGTTCCCAAGGCCAAAAAGATTATTCTCCGTTGGAAAGTAAATGTTAGCAATTAACAGCGATTAATTTCATGAGACCTCTATGAACCTCAATTGGGCAAGTTAATTAATCAAAACTAGAGAGCACTTCCGGCAGAGTTAAAATGAAGTCCCAAAACAATCTTCAACAATATTCACAAAATTAATGCACAATAGTATCTTACCGGTCCCAAGGTTTTAGTAACCCAAAATTTCTAACAAAAAAATAAATAAAAAAGACATTCCAACGATCCAAAGGAGCCAAAAAAGAACACAAGTTTTAACACAAAAACACCAATATCCAGAAACCAAAAACCTATTATGAAACATCAAAAAGGAAAAAAAAATGCAATTATTCTCCTCTTTTCTAAGCTATTGCCCTCCCTCACCGTACTCAACCCCCCCCCCCCCCCTTTTTTTTCATTTTTCAATTTAATAAATCCTCCATTTTCTTTTTATTTTTCCTTCCATTTTTTTGTTTCCGCAAGTAGAAAGGTAGGCTTGTCATGAGTTTATGTTTCCAACCCAAAGACATAGTTGATATGTGGAAGAAGACTCTTATTTATAAACTCAAGACCCACTCCATCTCTTACTGATGTGGAATTTATGACATTCTACCACACTCAATTGTGCAACGTCTCATACCTTAATCTACCTCGACTATGATATCTCTCATGAGGGGTCCCACGCTAATGAAAGGTTAGATCTGCTATGATACCACTTATCACAGGCTCATATTTCTAACTCAAAAGACATACATGATAAATGGAGAAAGACCTTTATTTATAAACTCAAGACTCACCAGTTGGACCTACCATGTGAATGTTGGTATATGCCTTTGAGCAAATTGGATTGGTCAAGAAATATATATTGTCATTTAGTACATACTTAATTGCATAACTATATGCGCTAGAGGTTTTTCTTCATGTTAGTACAATAATAAGAAATTATTAAATACTAATTGGATGAAGCTCATGAAACATAAAGGCCTTGTAAGAGAATTATAAAATTGTTATAATTATGAGATCACTATACATCAAAATCATGTTCCTAAAATTGTTCCTGATTATTGTGTTGTCAAGACAAGGCAGTGACAATGCTCCAAGACTAGTACATGTTAAGCTTCTTTACTTGAGAAGTAAGCAATCGATCTCATAGATTGAAGTATATGGGATACTTGAGGATAACTTGTGGGTGTTTGTTAAAGAACAAGTTTACTGAACATGACCTGCTATGAGAACTCTATTTGATAATTCACTCAAGTGTCTATGGAATATGCTCTCATGTGATAGTCATGCAACTAGTTTTCAGACTTTAAATACCAAGTCATCTTGTATGGGGAATGACATACTTTGATTTCATCTCTACGGGTCTAGAGGTGATCAGATGCGTAAACAAGGTATTTTTGGGTATGCCATGAAGCATGTGAAGGTGAATGAATGGTCAAGAGAGGATTCATCACCCAAGTGATATGAAAGGATGTATCTCACTTGTTCTCAATTATAGATTAACTTGTATAAAGTGTTTGGCCAAAGCATGATGAATTTAAGGAAAGTTAGTTTCCTAAATTCATAAAGTTAATCATGAATTATGAGAACTAATATGAAATGTCATAAGCAGACACTTAGCCATGCTTTATGACATATTCAGGATATTTGATGAAAGGTCCGTATTGCACTAAGAGGCTTATCATTGAAGGGTTTGTCAAATTCTTTAATTGACTTTCTAACATTTAGGTGGTTATGATGTATTGTTAAATGTTGCTCATGATCCATAAATATAAATCAATTATTAAATTGATATTTGAATGTGATTTATATTTGTTACTAATATGTTAGAAGCCTATTAGGTCACACATAATAAGTGATATGATTGAAATTAAATGAGGACAATTAATTAAGTTGGACTTAATTGAAATAGACCAAAATAAAGTAAGAAAATTAATTAAGTTCGTAAGGACTTAATTGAATAAAAATACAAATGTTTGTATCTAAGGTTACAACTTAGTTTGGCTATATAAATATGTTATGTTAGCCAATTAAAACACTAAGCTTTCAGCCACTTCTTAGCCGTTTCATAAAAATAAGAAAAGAAAAATAGTTTTCTTTGTTTAATAGAAATAAGATTTTGCAAGAACTTTTAGTTTTTTCATTTTAGAAACAAAACTTGCTAGGACAAATAAAATCCTATGTATTAGAAAATCTTGTTCAGTCATTGCGTTGATTACTATTAAAAGCTAAACACTTGAGTGGTTGAAGATTTGACAAATCCTAAAGGTAAAAAAGTAAAGATTTCGACAATAGGATTTTAGATTGTCTTCTCTTTTTGGGTTACTTACTTCATCGCAAGTGTTTTAGGATTTAATTAGCTCTTGATTACGATATCTAGAGCAAGGTACGTAATACATGAACTTATGAGTATTCATAATTAATTTGAAAATTTCATGAAAAACAAAAACATTGATCTTGAGGGTTTTAACTATTTCTTTGATTAAATATATTTTTATTTTTTGCTATGTTATACTTTTATTTTTTGATTATTTTCACATTTGAGTATGAGGGCGAATCCCAGTATTAAGGTTTTATCCTAAGAGGCGGAGGTAATTTATTTTTTTTCTTTTTTCCTTATGTGGCTTTTCTTAAATGCATTAGCTTTATTCATTTGATCTGTCATATCTTTCTCATTTTATTTTAAATAATAGTATTTGTTTTTTGTTTCCATCTAAATGATTCAGTTTCATGGATTTTGTTAATTTTTACTTTTATATTTTTAGTGAAAAAGAAGAAGGAAAAGTGACAAGTAAAGAACAAGATTTGAAGAGCTTTCATCTCGCAAATTGATCATTACTTTTCCTTTTTATAAAAACATCCATAAGTGTTGCCACTTTTTACCCACAAAATACAAGGGTTAGTTAATTAAGGTAGCGTGTAATTTTAAAGAATGTGATTGTTGATAAGATAACATTACAGTGTTTGATATATTAAGAAAGTATGATTAAAATGTTAAGAAGATAATATTGTAGGATTTAGTTTACAAGCACTTCATTGAGAATATAATATTAATTTTTAAAATTACCCCTATGTATTAAAATGTAAATTTAATATGCCAATATTTTTTTTTATTATAAATTTTTTGATGATATCATTTCTTAAATAAATTTTACAACAACTAACCGAGCATCAAGTAAATCCATGTTAATATTAATTATCAAATAACTCTTTATTTGTTAGCAATTTTGAAAATTTTAAAATATATTGTTATATTATTAGTTTGAAATATTCTTAAAACATTAAAAATGGAAATAATTCCCTTTAGAAAAAAAATAAAATAAAAAACCAAAAGAGGTTTTTTGAAAAAAAAATTGACTGTAAAAAAGAAATATTTTTAGTTTTAAAAGTTTATTTAAAATTATAGAAAGGAAATAATTTTTATAATTTAGAAAATTATAAGCATAAAAAAGAATATCTTCTATTTATTCAAAAATTCTAAATATTTTTTTATTTTATGAATTTTTCGATCTTTTACAATTTCTTAAAAATAAAAATTATTTCTATTTTTTATCGTTCTAGAATTTTTTAATAATTAAAAAAAATTATTTTTAAGTTTTTCAAAATTTATGGATTTGTTTTTTAAAAATTTAAAAAATTCTACTTTTTAAACTTTTTTAAAATGATAAAAATTAAGTTTTAGAATTTTATTGATTGATGAAGGGTAAAAAGTCCAATCAAGTTTGATAATATTGTAGAGTAAGTTGATAATGCTAAATTAAATTGCATTGATTTTTCAATATAATTATACTATATTTGTTGATTATAATATGATTGTATTGTAATCTTATGTTTGATTGATTTATTTTAAAATAATAGTTGTAATGCAATTTAATTAAATACATTAAAGAAAATATGGTGCACATCTTTTATGTCAAATGTCATCTAAACGTCAGTATCTGTTCTATGTTTTATATATTCTCTAGTTCAAAGTTGATTCTTTTAGATCTAAACGTGAATTCCACGTTAGGCATGACGACTGAATTGAGAAAGCACTAAAATAGTAATAAATTAATTGAGTGCAAGAGGAAAAGTAGGGACAAGTGTTACCGAAGACTTTTCATAGTGGCTATCAGTCATGGCATTGTGCCCACCAGAGGGGATAGTATTCTTTTTCTTTCTACAACGCTCACCTAGAGTGCGTAGTTAACAAGTTTCGATTCGTTTACCAGCCGATCGTGCGTAGCCTCATGATAAAGTCTTGTTTTATATATTTATTTTGGTACCGGGGAGCATTGGGACTCAACTTCAAATCTTACCTCAATATTCTTATCCCATTCTGATCACTCAAAGCTATACCCATTTTAAACCCAATGAGTAATGGCGATAATTACACGTAAAGAAAGAGAGAACTCATGGCTGGAAGGAATGAAAATGAACTGAATGTTACGGAAAGAAACGATGCAAGTCGTCGAAAGAAGGCCTGGTAGCAGCATTTTTACTCACAAATGTTTAGCGTTATCTTGGTAATATAGTTTTTCCTAAGCTTGATTTCTTTTCTTTTTTTTTTTTCTTTTATAGAATCTTCCTTCTCCTTTGCTTTCATCTCTGTTTGCAATGTCAAAACCTTTAATACTAAAAGGAAATAAAAATGAGAAGAACGAAGTGAAGGGATTGAGATCAGTGCAAGTAGAACGGATAGCAGAATTGAACCACATGGATTAACAAAGGGCAATAGAAATCCTGGAGACATTGACGACTTTCCACGATTTGCTTTTGTGTTGAATGAACGCTGTGTCATGTTGCTCATTTCTGCCATCAGCTCTGCTTGCACTACTTCCAAGTTCTAACCAATTCTACTTCTTTCGTCATGTTTCTCTCTCTCTTTTTCTTTTTTTATTACTAAATGCTTAGATCGATAGGTGCCTAGTTGGCACAGCAAATAGTGTTCAAAAGCAAAGGGATAAAAGACTCATCTGAAAAAGAAAGAAAATCAAGTAATACAAGATGATGTTAAGAGTAGCTCCCAATTGCAAAGCCAACCAACTTTTTTTAGAGCAATCTGCCAATTTTATTTTTTCCTTTCAAACTTTCTATGGAAAATTAAGGAAAACAATTTAGAAATCACCAATAAACAAAAGCCACCTTTCTTTGACATAACCTGCGATGTTTCTTTCTCGAAACTTTCAGTTCACTTTCCTTCCTTGCAGCCATGAGACGCTGCCCTCGCCTTTGTCGGTAAGTCAACTGAAATGCTTCTGTGTGTCGCCTTCCAGAAGAAGATTTCAATTTTCAAGCACCCAAAATTTAGTATTAAAGAATTGTATATTTAATTACATTGTATGAAATATTTGTGGTTTTTTGTTTTCAAAAATTTGATGATTGAAGAGAAAAATGCTCCTTGTTCTGAGCAGAAAATTTTCTCAGTTTGACATCCAACAATAGTACGAAATACAAAGAAAAGGCAAAAGGACAGTGAGACTTCTCTTTAGTAGTATGCAATGGTATAGATTAAGTACTCAGCTGGTACAAACACATAAAAATGTTACTTAAGTTATGAAGATCTGCTTCAAGGATGAAGATTATTCGGTTCTAATATTGATATGTTTCAAGGAGGAAGATATGTGTCACATCCCAATTCTGGAGATATAACCAGCGTGAGGACTTAGGTGGGTATGGCTCATTAGACCCAAGCTAACCTCTTATTGATGTTATGTATATTGTTCATCTCAACATTCACATACAAGCACATAATATGATTCATACATGCACATGTGTCATCATATGAGTATGGAACTTCTCAACATAAGGTGTGGAGATGCCTTCATTCTCATAACAATATCAATATAAAGTAAGTCTCATGTTTCATATCCTATAAACATGCATATACACCCTCAAGTGTCCATATAGGCTCTCAAGTCATCATATAACATTCATCTGTACATATTTAGAACATTAATTGCTCTCTCTTGGCCACATCATCATAAAACATGATCAATCACATATAAACATAAAAGTAAAGAGCAACTTTTCAGCAAAATATGACGCGACTCTCTAGGCTTCAAGTGGGTTGCTAAATCACCTATTAAGAAAGAACGAGAACTCGTATCTACGACAAAGGTAGTAAGCTAATCACTGATTTCCAAAAAGAAAAAAGAAACTAACGTGTAAGTCATAAAGTCTACATGAGTGAATATGAGAAGGAGACAAGTCAAAGGGAAAAGTTTTTGCACAAATCACAGTTTTAATATAAACATGAATCTTGAGATAAGCACAACTTTCTTATCAAAACCTTGAAACTTGAGTTGTCATAAACCAAACAATTTTTCTTAGTCGAAATTGATATTTCATAAACACATAGTCTATGAAGAAAAGCTGAACACTTACAAAAATCTTTTGTGAATAAAAAGGAAGTTGTATTGTACCCAAAGCATCAAATCCTCCCTAAGGGATATTGATACTTAGCTCTTAGACCCAAACAATGTGTGTTTTATAGCAATTTCCATATATTGCTTAAATTACTTATTTAAGAATACTCATGTGATGGGGGTTTCCTTTAGGATTTAACCATATAGCATCACACAGTCAACATTCAATACATAACTCAATTTATTTTTAGAACTTAGTCTGTCTATCGATCTAACATAATTTGTCACGACCCGGTACTTTCCTCGAGCCCGTGACAACCGTCGCGGTGTCCCGGTAGACACTCATTACCTGGAATGTCAACCCAAAACCTCACAAGGCTTTAATATTAGTTTCTCATTTCCCTTGTGAGCAACCATTATCAAATATCGTGTTCTAAAAGATTTTAAGCTGTTTCCAACTTAAAACAAATAAAATATTAATTTTCGTCTCACAGGGGTATTTTGGTCATTTTTCCAAAAATTTCGAAACTAGCCAATAATGTAGTATATAGGTGCAGAACACATATTTCAAAATCAAAAATAAATTTAGATGTCTAAAACATTCGTTTAAAATGAAATTATGATTATTTGGATATAATAGGAAAATAAAATAAATATTAAGTAAAATATTCTATTTTCTTGTTAAACAATATTTTCAGAGTTATATGTAGATAATTTTTGTAGCGTAAAAGCAAAGTAAATTCATACATACTGTAATACAGTAAACCAGAGTATTTAATTTAATTTACAATGACCAGTGGGCCCCCGAATAACCAAAAGTAAAAAGGACTGTGAACCTACAGTTTGAAGGAATGCAAATCCAAGGGTAGTCCTCGATTAACTCAGCTATCTACAGCCTAATCTGAACCTGAAATTGTTGGAAAAGAGAGTGGCGAGATTTTATAATCCCGGTGAGTAAACAAACATCATCCGAAATATCTAAAGTTGAGTAAAATGAGACAATTAAAATATTTCATCTCAATATGTATTCCATAACATAAATATTCATTTCATTTAAATATTCAACATGGCTTATGAGTATCTTAAAAGCTTGGCTCCTGCCAAAATCATTGTCACGACTCGGTACTCCCCTCGAGCCCGTGACAACCGCCGCGGTGTCTCGGTAGACACTCATTGTTCGAAATGTCAACCCGAAACCCCGCAAGGCTTTACTATCAGTTCCTCATTTCCCTTGTGAGAAACCATTGTCAAATATCGTGTTCTAAAGGATTTTAAGCTGTTTCCAACTTTAAATAAATAAAATATTAATTTTTCGTCTCACAAGGGTATTTTGGTCATTTTTATCAAAAATTTCAAAACTGGCTAAAACGTAATATACAAGTAAAAAAAACATAATTCATATTCAAAATGAGTTTAAAAGTCTAAAATCTTCATTTAAAACGAAATTATGGTTATTTGAATATAATAAGAAAATAAAAGAAATATTAAGTAAAATATTCTATTTTCTTATAAAACAATATTTATAGAGTTATACGTGAATAATTTTTATAGCGTAAAAGCTAAATAAATTTATACATACTTAAATACAGTAAGCCAAAATATTTAATTTAATTTACAATAACAAGAGTGCCCCCGAATAAACAAAAGTAAAGAGGACT
>NC_030856.1:15468011-15488265 GCF_000208745.1 Theobroma cacao | reverse complement strand
TAAATATGCTAAACTAACTAAAAACACTAACATAACTTAGAATCAAATCAATCCAACTTCATTCTCTCTCCATACCTATTTGGTCAGCCATGAATTCACCATGAAAACTTGAGTTCTAAGCATGGAAAATGAAAAAGAAAGCATGGGTAGTGTAAATCACAAGATAAAATCACAAAATTTTACCTTTATTAGCTTAATCCCTTGAAATCCCACACTTTTTCTTCAATTTTCCCACCTAGGTTTTGTTCTTTCTTTGTTCTTCTTCACTTCATGCTTTGGCCAGCCATAATGAAGAAAATAGGCTGATTTTTGTTGATTTTAAAGCTAAAAAAATAAATGGATATTAACATGCCATGTGTCACCATTTCATTGACCCATTTTTTATTTCTTAACTATTAAGCTTTCTCTCTCCACCATATAAATCCCTTCAATTTTTCATGATAAAATTGGGTAAAATTCATGTGTTGAACAAGTGTCGGGTGTGTAAAATTACAATTTTGTCCCTAAAATGGCAAAATTACCATTTTACCCTTATGCTTCAAAAAATACCGAGATCACAATTTTTTTTTCACTTTTCAACCTCAAATCATACTCCCATACTCAAATTATACTCCAATAAGTCAAATGGGGCAAAAAAAAAAAATCTTTTCTAAAAATTCTCATTTTGTCCCTAGGTGGCAAATGACCATTTTGCTCTTGGGTAGTGAAAATTCCGGTTTGACTCAAAATTGATCCTCAAACTCCGAATTACCATTTTGAGTCATCCATGGACTGTTAAGCTCTTAATCTCACCTTAAAATTCCTATTTGATCTAGTTCGAGGCTTAAATCAATTTTGTTGTACCTCTAGGTATAATACCTACTTTTGTAAATTTTTCGGGACTCTCCTAGCATGCAATCATGCTATCATCACATGTATGTCATGAAAAGCATTTTATAAGGTTAGGCTTTACATAATTATTCATAAAATTCTCATCTGAATGCTTGACAGACAATTACATTGTGAGTGGTAGTTTACCCCAACTTATAGAGGATAGGGTATGATCTCCTTATCTTAGAGTACTGAATGCACTTATGAGTTGTATCCCACTTCACTCGTACTAGGAATGGTCATCTGCCCCAACTTGTAGTGAATAAGGTATGACCCCTTTATCAAGGATTTCTTTGTAGATATCTATAAACGTCATCCAGCTAACTCCTAGTTATATATATATATATATATAGCTACACGTGTGGTAGTTGCCCCACATCATGGCTTTCATACCTAACTAAAATTTGATGAATTTGCAATCTGTAGCCTCATGGCTTTTTCTAATATTTTGCTATAATCCATAATCAATATCGTGCTCATGTTACTTGGTATGTGGAACCGCTTCACGTAAAATCTCTAGCTTTTAGTATGCATACTCATACATACATACATATATATATATGTATGTATAATTCATGAGGTGGAAAAGTTTACATCCACCCTAGCATACATATAATCATCATTTTATCTAGTACATGGCACTACAACACATACTATCTCATGCTTATACTGTATTTACTGATGTGCATACAACATGCTCATCTCTAACTACTAAAGTGGGATAATTACATCCATCGTAACACTCATAAATTCATACATTAAATTCAGTCTCTAACATATGTTGCTGGAATTATTTGAAGCAAAACATTTGAAAGGGCTTATCCCCCCTTATTAAAAGTTACTACATAATAGAGATATTTATATAATTATATAGATTCTAAAACTTCTTTGAAATCATTTGAACTTTAACATTTTGATTTGTTGTTGTAAATATAACATTCAAATAATGCAACACAAACAATTCGATAAATCATGCATACTAAAATACTTTGAAGAGGTGTATCCACTCACTTTAATAAGAAGTGTATTTTCCTAAGCCTCAATTTGCCAACCTTGCTTGATTTATGATCCACGAGCTTTAACTATGCCTAATATAATAAATGTCACTATAAGTTTCCTAGTTTTCTCTCAAACCCATTTATTCGAAACATGTCAAGTAAACTAATTTTCTTCAATTGAATTCCAATAAGCTTAAAACTTCAAACTCAAAGAATTTATTATCTTTACAATGGTAACTCCTTTGGATGGTAAAACCCCTAAAAATCTTAGCTTAGGAGAGGGTTTGTTGTTGAAAATCATAGAGAGAGAAAGTTAGCCTAAACCCATGGATTTAAAGCTTGAAAATGGTTAAATCTTACCTTAGATCGATTCTTCAAAGCTGAATCCTTGCTAGATTTGGACTATGGCTTTTGTGGAAGGGTTTAGTGAGTGAAAGAAAGTGAAGAAAAGCTGAAAGAAATGAAAAATGTGAAATAGTGCTCAAGTATGTTTCTTTTATTTTTCCTTGTTGGGCTCAAAGGATCGACCTTTTAATTCCTAAGGGTCGATCCTTACATCTTATTTTTCATGTGGCTGCAGGGATTGACCTTTTAAACCTTAGGGGTTGATCCCTGAATTCCAAAGAGCTATTCCAAGTGTTTTGTGGTGTAGGGATCAATCTTCCCTCTTACAAGGGTAGACTTGTTGGTCCCAATAATATGTACTAGAGGGGGGGTGAATAGCACAAATCGGCTCTTGACAAGATGAGGAGCTAATTTCCAGCACCAAAAAAATAAAAATAGAGTAGACAATGCACAACAATTTATAGTGATTTGGTCTAAGACCTACATCCACTACCTTGATTGTTCAACCAAGGATTTTTCAAACCAAATCACTAACAACAGTGGAATTCACAAGCTTCCACCAAGCGTTTACAATGGCTTTTAGTAGGCTCAGTCACAACCTTTAGCAATGGTTTTTCACGGGATCAAACAAAACCCAAAGTGGTTTTTCAAAGGCTTAACCACAACCTTTCATAGTGGTTTTTCATGGGCTCAACCAAAACCCAAAGTGGTTTTTCAAAGGCTCAACCACAACCTACAATAATAGTTTTTACCAGGGATCAACAAAAACCCAACAACAAACTTTTCTAGGCTAAGTTTGAACCTTTACACTCAATCAAGCAATCCAAGTTGAATAAATCCCTTAGAGTGACTCACTCACTCTAAGTGTACAAGAAGAGAAGAAATAAAGAAGTACCTATGATCACTTACTTGATCTAGATGGTACAAGATGAAGTGCTGAATTCTATTTCAAAGATTGGCGTTTAAGTGTAATAAGGTGTAGTGAAGCTCTTCTGGTTTTTCTACTTTCTATAGCTTAAACCTCATTCAAGGCTTCTCAAAAACTTATTTCTCATTGTTGGAAGACCCTTTTATACTTGGAGATGTAACTCTGATGGCAGTTTATATCCGTTGAAAACAATTGAGGATGAGTTTTAGCCGTTAATCTATCTTGTAGTGCTTTGGTTCAAATTGCAGATAGAGAGCTCTTAGTCGACTGACTTGGTCGACTAAGTTGGTTCTGTTTCGGGTTGTAGATTCTGGCAGAGAGCACTTAGTCGACTGACTTGGTTGACTAAGTTGGTTCTGTTTCTCAAACGTTTCAGCCCGCCATTCCTCCAATTTGAAATTGGTCAACCAACATTCTTTCTTGTTTCACCAATAAGCTTCCTCCTTGTTAAGCAGTCATGTCTTATTATTTTTATCTCCCTTTTTCTTTTGATATACACTTTGAAAGATCGATTTATTAATTTCATACATTAATTTTCCTGCACACTCAAGTAAAGGCATTAGACACAAATGAATGGGAATGTTTTATTATCATCAAAAAACTACTGGAGCCAACAAGACCCTCAAGTTCTAAAAAGCCAAAAGTGAGCCTTAAACCTCCAAGGATCCACCCTTATCTCCTAGGGATTGACCTTTCTGCCTTAACTTCCAAAAATACATTCTTTTGGCCTCTTTTTTCTCCCATTCTTTCAACAATTATTCTTAAATAATTAACGTACCATATAAGGGAAAGTATTAAATCATATTGGTTGGCAAACTCATCCAACAACTCATGTATAAATGGCTCATCAAAATTCTTGAAAAGCTATTAAGTTACAATTTAAGAAAATTCAACCTTAAATTTACATTAGAGTATTAATTTACACTATTGAAAAAGGTGTGGGTATGTCGCTCTCATCTTATTCTTGGCCCCCTATGTCACTTCCTCTTTAGAGTGCTTATGCCATTACACCTTGATCGAGGCTACCTCTTTAGAGCGAAGTTTCTTCACTTACCTATCCAATATGGCTACCGACTCTTTCACATAACTCAAGTCATCCTCCAACTGTATGGTTACATGTTGAATCATGTGAGATGGATCTAGATTGTACTTCCAAAGTACTGAAACATGGAACACTTGGTCTATACTAAAAGAGTCTGAGGGTAGTGCCAACTAATACTTCATTGCACCAATCTTTTCTAGGATCTTAAATGGTCCATTGTACCTTGGCCTCAACTTGCCCTTCTTGACGAATCTCATAATGCCTTTGGTCAATGAAACCCTTAAAAACACATAATCACAAACCTCAAAGTCCATGTCTTTACGTTTGTCACTAGCATATGACTTTTGATGCCTTTGTGCCACCAACATCATCTTTCTAATCAATTGTATCATATCAATGGTCTATTGAACCATCTTCGATCCAAGGAATTTCCATTCTTCGACCTCACACCAACAATGGATGACCTACACGTTCGCTCGTAAAAGGCTCATGAACCGTCATTTGTATGCTTAGACTAAAAGCTATTGTTATAGGCAAACTTTACCAAGGGTATCTGACGGTCCCAAGTGACTTCAAAATCCACAACACAATCTCGTAACATGTCATTTAGGGTTTAAATAGTCTTCTTGAATTGTCCATCTGTTTGTGGGTAGAAAAAAATGCTAAAAATCAACATAGTCCCCGATGCTTCTTGAACTTTCCCCTAAAATCTACTAATGAATTGTGTGCCTTTATTTGGCATTATGGTGACTGAAGCTTCGTGCAATCGAACTATCTCATCCACATATAATTTAATATATTGTGCCATTACATAAGTGGTCCTCATAGGAAAAAATAAGCAAATTAAGTCAACCTATCCATTATTACCCAAATAGAATCACACATCTTACTTGTTCGGGATAGTCCCATCATTAAATCCATAAAAGTATGCTCCCAGTTCCACTAGGGAATAGGTAAAGGCTGTAATAATCTAGCAAGCCTCTAATGCTCTATCTTAACTTGCTGGCACACTAAACACTTAGCTATAAAATCTGTTACATCTCTTTTCAAACCTTCCTTTGAAATACAAGTCCTTTAAATCTTGATACATCTTTGGGTGAACCACATAGGCTGCCACATGCGCCTCCTCTAAAATTTCTCTCCTCAGATCATAAATGTCTAGCACATACTCTAGATCCATATCGTAACAATCTATCTATGCCTTTAGTAAAGGGTTGGCCTTTCCTTTCTTAAAGATTCTCTAAGGCTTTAACTACAAAATCATCTTTGCCTTAGGTTTTCTTAATTCGATTGATTAAGATCAGTTTAACTCTGAAATGGGCTAACAGCGGCTTTGTATCATCAATCTCAAACAGTACTCCATATTGCCCAAGTCATGCATACCATGCACTAAAGATCTCCTATCCACTAATATAAGGGCTAAACTTTTCATTAACTTTTAGTTCAAGGCATCCACCACTACATTGATTTTGTTAGGATGGTACAAAATAGTACAGTGGTAATCCGTAGGCAACTCCATCTATTTCCATTGCCTAAAGTTGAGATCCTTTTGCTAAAAAATATATTTGAAGCTTTTGTTGTCTGTGTAGATCTCACAACTCTCACCATACAAATTATGCCTCTAAATCTTCAGAGCGACTAATATAGTTAGCTAGCTTTAAGTCATGGGTGGAATAGTCTTGTTCATCCCTCTCGAGTTATCTAGATGAGTACACTATCACATTTCCATGTTGCATCAACACACTATTAAGTCTTACTTGTGGTGCATCATAGTAAATCGTATATCCCCCTATAGCACATGGTAAATGCAACACTAGAGCCATGGTACGACAAGTCTTAAGCTTCTTGAAGTTTTCCTCACATGTATTAGACCAAATAAACTTCACACTCTTCTGTGTCAACTTGGTAATAGAAGTAATAATCCTAGAGAAATCCTTGACGAACCTATAGTAGTAGTCGGCTAATCCTAAGAAACTGTGGATCCTTGTCATTGACAATAGCCTCGGCCACTTTGCCACCACTCAATCTTCTTTAGGTCCACTTGCACTCTGTCCTTAGTCATTATGTGATCTAAGAAGCCCACACTATCATACTAAAGGTCACATTTGGAGAATTTGACATACAACTAATGTTCCTTGAAAGCTTGAAACATAATCTTTAAGTGCTGCTCGTGCTCCTCATGACTCCTCGAGTATATTAGGAAGTCATATACGAACACCACTCCAAACTTATCAAAGTATGGCTTGAATACTTGGTTTATCATATCTCTAAATGCTGCAAGGGCATTAGTCAATCCAAATGATATCACCAAAAAATACACAATGACTATACAATGCGAAAGGTAGTTTTGGGTATGTCTCATTCTTAATCCTTAATTGGTGATAACCCAATAGTAGGCCAATCTTAGAGAAACACTTGGCCTTTTGCAATTGATCGAACAAGTTATCTATACGTGGTAGAAGATATGTGTTCTTTATAGTCACGTTGTTCAATTGTCTATGGTCGATATATATTCTTATCGTCTTATCATTTTTCTTCACAAACAACTCTAAAGCACCCCATGGTGAGAAACTAGGGTGTATGAAACCCTTGTCTAGCAAATTCTCTAACTAGTCCTTAAGCTTAACTTGTGCCATCTAGTATGGTGGTATAAAAATCATACTAGTGTCCTGTACCAAGTCTATACCAAACTCTATCTCCTTATCTAGAGGTAATCTAATAACTCCTTTAGAAACACATCTACAAATTCTTCCATTACAAGCACATCTGCCACCTTAACTACTTTCACTTGGGTAGCTAGCACCACTGCCAAGAATCCTTGGCAACCTTACAACATCAATATCCTAGCATTCATGGCCAATATTACATTGCTCAAAGCTATGTTGCAATTTCCTTAAATATGAAAGGATGACTCTTCAAGGTAGTCAAACTTCACTCTCTTATGGTGGAAACCACTTTCGCATGGTTGGGAGATAACTAATCCATCCAATGTATCACATCAAAGTCTAAAATATCTAGTAACACCAAATTCACTTGGGTGTAGTTCTCCTTAATTTAGTCTATGCAAGTTTAGTATTCGTATTTTGCCACAAACATCTTTTTCAAAGGTGTGGACACCATTAGACCTTGCTCTATCTTAGAGCACTTTATACTTAACTTGGATGCAAAATATGGAGATACAAAAAATTGTGTAGCACCAGAGTCATATAATGCATGTGCATCAGTAATATAGATGGGTAGTATACCTATGATAATTGGATTGGGCGCCTATGCATCCTGTGGGGTCAAAGAATACACTTTGGCCTATCCTTGACTAGCAGTACCTTGGGCTTTTTGATCCTCTACCTAGAGATGAGTTACTAGCACCTTTACCCCTAGCTTCTTTGATTTCTTCAACGGGCTGTGTTGCAATAAGAAAGGAAGGCAAAGTTGGCTTTGCATGTCCATGAGATGATCCCTGTGATTGTTGCCCCTAGGACAATCCCTCATCATATGCCTAAGTAGACCACATGAATAACAAAATGTAGAACTTTGCTAACATTGTCCTCTGTGCTTCTTACCACAAGTAGAACATGGTGTAATAGTTTGGAAACACTGTTCAATAGTATGATGTCGAAGAGGAATAAGAGCTTTCGGATCACGTCTAGTACCATTACGATCTAAACCACTCCCTTGCTCAGATGTCTAAATACCTTTTAGTTGGCCTTGATGGCCTAAGGACAAAGAATACCTAAGTGTTGGGTGAGGGCTGATCATGTATCAAATGCAAAAAAAACGTAGAGAAATTAAATTCAAAAAATTAAATTTGCTTCTCACCTTCCTAGGATCTCTTTCATGCTAAATTGAGTACAGAATTAAATTAAAAATAAAAGTATATGACCATATCACTTTACCTAAATAACAAAGGTTGATGAATCCTTTGTTAAACAATTTAATTAATTAAGCACAACAATTTAATTAAACAATTTTAATCAACTAGGCCTAATGACTTAATTAAACAAATTTAATCAATTAGGCCCAATAACTTAATTATTTAATTTAATTAATTAAGCCCAATTACTTAATTAAATAATTTAATTAATTAGGCCCAATGATTCAATTAAACAATTTAGTTAATTAGGCACAACTTAATTAAACAATTTTAATCAAGTGCTTGAGAAGCTCATAACTTCTAATTTGATTAAGTCCAACTTAATCACCTCTCCCATTTTATTTTCAACATTCATTTTAGGTGTGTGACCCATTAGGCTTCTAACATGTTGGCAATGAACTCAACATATAATTCTTAAGCTAAACTTAGAATTAGATAAATTTAAACTACTTTAAATTTATCATTAATCAAATTAACTACCTAGAGTTCATAGACCAAGATTGGGATCTAGCAATCCATCATGGCCACCCAAATGTTAGAAGAGTCAAGATGGTTTGACTCAACCTTTCAGTGATCAACCTTTCAGTGTAATTCATTCCCTAATCATATATCCCGGAGATGATAAGAGCATGGTGCAGTGTCTACTTTTATTGATCTCCATATTCATTTTTAAAGTTTGATCATCAGCTTTATAAAGACTTATGAAACTCCTTTCATAATCTTCAACTCGCCTTGGCCAAGGACTTCAATAAGCTAATATCAACCAAGAACAGCTTGGATATGTCCCCTACATCACTTGGGGTGATGATTCCTATTTTGACCACTCATTTGCCTTCACAAGCTTCATGCTATACCCAAAAGCATCCTGTTTTGACATCCTTGGTTAGGTACCTATAGGGATGAAATCAAAGCATAGCACTCCACACATAAGACAACCTGGTGTCTCAAGTCTAGGGAGTATTTACACAACTAACATATGAGAAGTATTGCATAGACACTTGAGTGAAATACCAAATGCACTTCTCATGGCGGGTCATGTTCAGTGAACTTGCTCTCTTAGGCAAGCAGCTACATTCTAGTTCCAAGTATCTCTATACTTCAACCTATGAGATCGGTTGCTTACTTCTCAAGTAAGGAACATAGAATGTACCAGTCTCTAAGTATCATTGATGTCCAGTCTCACTGATACATGACCAAGAACATTTTGAGATTACACTTTGATGCATAAGTATCTCATAACTGCAACCCATTACAGTTCCCTTGCAAGGCATATTAATCTCATGACCTCATCCAATTAGACTTATAACTTGTTATAATTGATGTCTTATTGATGAAGGAAAACCTTTAATCATTCAACATGAATGATGTTGTTGCATGATTGGAATCAAGCCTTAACCAATCCTAATTGGCTGCAGGGCTTCCTCTTTCTCCCTCTAGTCGGTCAACCTCTCCCTTCTTTCTAAAATTTTCTTTTTCTCTTTCTCCTCAAACTAGCCGATCACTTTCTCTCTTTCTCTAACTGGTGACACCTCAAATCTCCTTCTTTTTCTAGCCGGCAGCACCCCAAATCTTTTCCAGTGGTACCCTAAATCCCCCTCATTTTCTAGCCTATGGCACCCAAGGACTCTTCTTTCATAGTCGACAACCCCCAAGCTCTTTTCCTCATAACCGACACCGACCCACCTTACCCACTCTAAACCGGCGGCTCACCCAAGGACTTCTTCCTCCAAAACTAATAGCAGCCACCTAAACTTTTCCTCTAAGCTTCAACCAACAAACCCAAAAAACTTACTTCTAAAAACCTAAACCAAAAAAGAAACACAAAACTCACTCTCTTTCTCTCATTTCATTGTGCATTTTCGGTTGATTTCTTTTAATCTTTTTTGTTTTTTTGCTATTGTGGTTATGTTGGCTGCTAGGACACTTAGGTTTTTTTGATTTCTGGTTGTTGCTGTTGGGTTGGATTTATTTTTTTTTTTCTGGAAAAATTCTTTTGAATCGTTTTCTCTTTTGGTTTTTTTTTTTTAATTTTTGGCTATGTTTTTTGGCTTTTCCAAAACTCTGCCTACTCCATAATTTTTTGGGGTTCTTATAAAACCCAATTGTCCAAATTTTTGGACAATCGGAGAGGGCAATCATGCTTTGTTTAGCATGAATTTCGGATGGGTGCTTTCATATCAAAAACAAATCTGCCGAAAGTGATCTTCAAATCTTGGCCACCGGAGGAGCATTTAATGCTCCATATTTTGTTGACTATGGAGGCCGTGTGGGTGCTTCAGCCTTTTCTTTTTTTTTTTATTTTATTTTATTTATTTTATTATTATTATATTTTATTATTATTTATTTTTAATTTTTAGTTCATTTTGAATGGGTGTCTACACCAAGGTGAGCAATGAGTTAGGTTTGATTTTTAAGTTGTTGATGAATAGTTAATAATTAGAATTATGGGTTGTTTTATTGTTGAAGGTTATTTATTTATTTCTAGTCCGACTAAAGTAGTGCAAACTAATGACTAGTCAAATGGTAATAAGAAACTAGTTAGGAATAACTAGTAAAGTTTGATTTAGGAAACAGCTTTTGGAATAATATTCATGTAAATTGAGTCGGTTATGATGCTATTATGTGTGATAGGTTCCAATGAGACCCCACATCTCCACTTGGAGCATTAATGGAAGTTGAAGTTGATTAAAGAATCAACAAGGACATGTGAGTAAACTTGCATTTAAAATATTTTGGGATAAATGCATATGCATTTGAATGAATCACTTGAAAAGTTTTATTTGACTTTTCTTTAAAATATGCATGAGAACAAGCCTTTGATCAAACGTCCTTATATTGTAAAATGTGTAATGTGATTAATCCATGTGTTTCCTATATTATGTGAAAAGTAATAATATGTAAAGATTTTTGTTTACATGTTGATATGTATGTGATGCCTTGAAAGGTAACGTTGTATGATAATTACAACCGTGCATGTGCAGTGTGGGAGTGCACATGACGGTAATGGTGCGGTGCTGTGTGGGAGTGCACCTGATAATATTTGCTGTGTGCAATGTGGGAGTGAACATGATGGTGATGGTGAGGTGCGATGTGGGAGTGCACCTAATGATGATATTGTAATGTGCGGTGTGGGAGTGCACATGATGACCTAGCTATGTGCAGTGTGGGAGTGCACATGAGTTGGGGGGGCTGGCAGTTGTATATATGTTTATATATGTTATAAAGAGGTTAAGGAAATAAAATGTGATTGTATGGAATGTTGAATGTTGAAAATTTTTAATTACGTTCAAATTGATTCTCGTTGAGTATCTCTCATAATAGCCAAGTAACCTGGACAATCCTGTCTTAATAACCATTTAGTAGACATGACGGATACTAAATTAGTTGGAGCATTACTCCTATCCCCCTGAGTACTGAATGATGGCTCTCTTGGAAAATCAAATCTAACCAATTTATGGTAACAGTCCACACTGGCATGGCAAAGCGATAGCCAATCCATTCCCAAGATCACGCCAAAATCTTAAGTGTCTAACACCACTAGATTTACCAATGTGTCTTTTCCTTGACTCGAACTACACAAGACCTATATTCCCATTTTGCGACAAATACCTCCCTTAAATGGGCAGACACCACTAACTGTTCTTCTCTCATAACATGATCTTTACCCAACCGAAGTGTAAAACATGGAGAAACAAAAGAGTGGGTAGAACCAAGATCAAACAATACTGGAGCATCCATATTACAAACAAAAAGAATACTTGAGACCACTGCATTGGATGTTTGGGCCTCTTGTGGGGTTAAGGCATATACCCTTGCGTGGCCCCTACTAGCAAAACTCTGACATCCAGACCCAAACAGCTTACTTTGAGAGGAAGTAACAACACCTCTACCTTTAGATCCGCTAACCTCCCGGTCAGATGAGGCGGCTATTGAAGGAACAGACGAAGTTGGCTGGGTGGAGCCACAAGCAGATCCTTGTAGTTAATGAGCCATCGGGGAAACTCCTCTTCATATGTTCAAGTTAACGACACAAGAAACAAACTCCTATAGCGTGGAGGCATCTTCCTCTATGTCATCCCCCACAAATATTGCAACGATTGATAACTTGACTACCTTGCCTTGAATCTTGCTGCCTCCCAACATTGAAGGTTTTTTATTCTAATCCAATGCTGGCATTATTCAAGTCACTCCCCTGTTGAGGTAACCATGAGTCCCCCTGTGGGCCTTAACGGCCAAAAAATGAAATACCACTACTGAAGTCTCAATGACCTTGATAGCCCTCTATCTTGGCCCTCTTGACTCTATCCTTTGCAGCCCTACTCTCACTGCTCCTCATCTCAATACACTGAGTGTAGTCCACGGTTGCAGGGTAGGAATCAAAATCCTTGGATGCTACAGCCCTAAACAATGGCTCGACTAGCCTATCCATAAATCTTCGAATCTTCATCTCTTCTGTAGAAACTAGATAGAGCGCATACCAAGCCAACTATGTGAATTTGATGTCGTATTTCGACACCGTCATACTTGGGGTTTGTACTAATGCCTCAAACTCCTTAGCTCTCGCATTTCGTACATTGGTGGGTAAAAGTCAATTCAAGAAAGCTGAACTAAACTCATTCCAAGTCAACAATGTTGCACCCGTCAGCCTACCTCTACGCAAGGAGCCATACCACTCTTGTGTCACATCCTCTAATCGGAAAGCCGCTAGCTCAACTGATCTAGTACTAGAACATCTAAGGGCATCACAAATTTTTTTCATCTTGTCTAAGAAAACCTGGGGTTTCTCCCATGCATCAAACCCAGTAAATGATGAAGGCTTAATCTTCAGGAAATCAAGAAGTGAAACCTCTACATGACCCCTCTCAACCTCAAAATGTTGGAGATCTGTCTGTCTTACTGAACTAGGGGACACTTGTGCTACGTGTCTCTCCTCTACTATTTTCTGTATGTCATCCATATGGGTTGCCATCATCTCCACAACCCTATTAACTCCCTGTAGACCTACAACCAAGTCCTCCATGGTAATGCCCCCAATCGGGTGCTTATCCGCATCACCTAAAGACTATTCCTTTTCATGTCTACTCACAGACATATCCTCCCTCATGGACCTAGTGGCTCTACCACGTCTGCCTCGCCCCCTAAGGGTGGGAGCCCGTGACTTACCCGTCGTCTCATTACGGGTATCTTGCTCCCCCATCCTTTGAGAAGGTGGCTCGGGTCTTAGGCGACATTCTTACCTAGACAAGAGCAAACACCTATTATTAAACACATTTTACCATCATACTTAATGGGAAAAGGTGGTTTGTAGAATAGGGAATCTATGCGGTTTCTTGGTTGTTAAATGTGTCGTGGTTCACAATTCACAACCGAAGTTTCCACATAAAGACTCGATACTCTGCTGAACCAATAATAAAAATCCTAAGACTTAGACCAACCTAGGGTTTTGATACCAACTTTGTCATAGCCCAAATCCTGAGCCATAACCCACGTGTGGGCCCAATGGGCATAGCCCACTAAGCCCAAGCAAGCCTTTTTATATGATCTTGTTCATCATTCTATCAATCACACATCATCATTCCTAAAGCCACAATTCTTAATTCTCAACTATAAGTATTTTAGTAATATATCATGGCAATCAAATACTTATATTTGTATCATCCAAAAAATGAGGTCATCCATCACCAACTCATAATGGACTCATCAATCAAAATATATGTATATTGTTTATAACATAAGTCTTAGCAATTTACATTAAGTGTACATGTACACATGCAAAAGACCCTTGACTACCAACGAAGTGACTCTGAGTACGAGTACGACTACTGAATGCCATGGTACCTACCAAAAAGGTGAATACAAGTGGACACCTCAATCTAGGTCCCAACTGCCTTTGAATCTTAAAACATGAAGTTGAAAAGAGTGAGTATAAACCCAGTGAGTGAACATAGGAAGGGAACAAGCAAACAATACAAGAAGTTTTAGAAAACATGATGCACTTATGTTGAAAACAATACTATTTAGCTAAATTCCTTACTAAAACCCCTCAATTCAACCCTTGATTTTTTAATGCCATAGTATATAAAGATCCATGATCAACAATGAAGTTAAAGAGTGAAAACATGTAGCAGATTTCCAACCAGATAGAGAGTTTCTCACTGCAGCGAGAATACAATTTCGCTACAGCGAAAATCAGGGCAGGAAACCACCCGAGAGTTTCTCACTACAGCGAAAACCAAGAGCTAGGTTAGTCCCCAAGCACCCAAGAGTTTCTCACTGCAGCGAGAATGCATTCATGGTGCAGCGAAATTCAGGGCAAATGAAATTAGGGGGATTTTTACTACGACAAAAATCCATTCCTGCTGCAACAAAAATCAATTTGACGTATTTAACAATTTTCAACATTCAACATTCAATACAATCACATTTTATTTCCTTAACCTCTCTATAACATTTATAAACATATATACAACTACCGACCCCCCCAACTCATGTGCACTCCCACACCACACATAGCTAGGTCATCATGTGCACTCTCACATTGCACATTACAATATCATCATCAGGTGCACTCCCACACCGCACTTCACCATCACCATCATGTGCACTCCCACACCGCACATCACAAATATTATCAAGTGCACTCCCACACCGCACTGCACCATTATCGTCATGTGCACTCCCACACCGCACACTGCACACCGCAAATATTATCAGGTGCACTCCCACATCGCACCGCACCATTACCGTCATGTGCACTCCCACACCGCACACGCACGGTTGTATTTATCATACAATGTTACCTTTCAAGACATAACATACATATCAACATGTAAACAAAAATTTTCACACATTATTACTGTTCACATAATATAAGAAACACATGGATTCATCACATTACACATTTCACAATGTAAGGACGTTTCATCAAAGGCTTGTTCCCATGTATATTTTAAAGAAAAGTCAAATAAAAATTTTCAAGTGATTCGTTCAAATACATATGTATTTATCTCAAAACATTTTAAATGCAAGTTCACTCACATGTCCTTGTTGATTCTTTAATTGACTCCAACTTCCACTAATGCTCTAAGTGGAGATGTGGGGTCTCGTTAGAACCTTGGTGAACTTCTAGTTGAATCTTTTAGTAAAGATTAAAGAGGGAAAATTCTTTTAAGGTTTGTTCTCAAGCTAATTTGAAGAGTCTCTCTCTCTAAAATGTTCAACTAGTGACAGAAAGTGCAGAGGAAAGACTTTTGAGGATCTTTGAGGTGAAAAAGTGAAAGAGCATAAAGAATCCCATAAAAAAGTGTACAAAAGCATGAGAATTGGAGTTAATTTGAGAAAGTTATGGAGGTTTCAAGGGTGGCCTCCATGGAAGATGGAAAGTTTGGAATGGAAAGAAGGGATGGGAAGAAGAAGAAGAAGCTGCTGGAAGTGAGGAGAAAGTGTTGGAAAAATTAGATATTTATCCTAGAGTTGACTAAAGTTTCACTTATTTACAAAAATGCCATTACATTATTGACTTTGCCTTCTTTTTCCCTTTGGCTCAAACTTTTTATTCTTTTTACACTGAGAAAAACAATAGATTAGAAGTATTCGAGTTCATGAAAACTTAGAAATTTAAACCCGAGACTCAAATGACCATTTTGCCCCTATCGTGAAAATTATCATTATTTCTATTTCTTTGTTTATTTCATTATTATATACATCATTCATTTATTCCTTAAGCCTACCTAGGCCTTAATAATATTAGAAAAACCCATTTCTAGGAGCTCACCAAGAAAATGATAGAACTACCCCTAATCCACGTCATCATGTCTACCTCCGCTACGCGTCTATGAAGGTCGAGGTTTCATATAGATGCATAGCTATCATAATTTAACAGAAGGGTAGCTGTCTTAATACAAAATGGTTACATATGGTCCTAAAGTTAATAGCATGAACTGATGCGATTTTCAATGCAAACCTTATTTCAACATAGCTTTCCCAAATAAGCTCGATTCCATTCATAATAATCTTGATGATGCATTTCTATAGTGCACAAGAAGCAATAGACAATTAGACAATCCTAAACTCTAGAAAGTAAGTGGCACTTTTTAGCTTTGAAATTTTTAGAAAACTATAATTTTTTTGATTCGATTGTTTTGAGGACAACATCAAAACCAAATTTGAGATATAATGAAAAAATATTTTATATTATTGATTAAAATATATATTATTCTTTAATTCTTTAGCTTCCACCAGCCTAGCTAATTTTTTTGGTCTGCATTATGCCATCTAAAATTTGACCTCTAATTAGCTAGTGAATTCAGTTGGATCACCCTTCCCTAGCTTGCTGACCTTGAAAATTTCTACACATATTCTTCCCTTATCTCTTCTATGCATCCTTGATTTCAAAGACACTCTATTTACTGAAGATTTCATCACTCTTTCTCTTCTCCCTTCAAAAGCATCATAGGAGAAACAAGATATTGGCGACTGGCTGCAAGCAAGGGCATATGAGGTAGCATTTATTCTTTTATCAGCCAACTATATAACGAGGGTGCTTCAATTATGTACGCAGCTGCTTTTCCTATGATCTCTTCACTAAATCTGCATCAACAAATTTGTCTTAAGCAAATTCTGTAATTTTTTTTTCATTAAAATTTTCTCTCTGGGATCAACAAAATTTTCTTATAGCAGCATACTGGAGTAGCAAGTTCGTCCTTCTGTCTCACCCTTAATTAGCAATGTCAAGGAATTTGATAATGAGGCTTCAGTTAAGTAGCAAGGCTACCTCTCGGAGGTCCAAGTTCAAAGCCCTCATTTCTTATCTTATAATTAATTAATATTTGATGATATTATATGAAAGGGATTTCATTAATTTGTAGTGCTTAAAATGCTGCTAATAAAATTTCGTTTTGTTTAATCTTTTTAGAGTTAGGGAACCTTTAGAAACAACACAACTTGTACATATACCACCCACATTGAGACCTACCATTAAACAAGCAATATGCAATAATATAGAACTTCCAACAGATATAATAAATTTATCAAGCACCAACCGAACCATCTCTTAGAAAACAGCAAAACTATAAAAAGATAATGGAGATAGAGCACTAGAACCTTGAGATCTTGCCCATCTAAGACCCAATAACTAACTTGAACTAATTCCAATTTTAGAACTCAGATCCTAAAATTAATTACAAATTTATATTTAATAATTTACATCTAATTTAATTTTAGTTTATAAGTGATTTACTAAAATAATAGAATTACATATGCAAAGAAATTGAGCAATTTTATAATCAACAAAATAAAATTGATTTTAATATTTTTTATATTAAAATTCTCAAATTTTTATATTACGAAACTAAAACAATAATAATATTGATGTTTAATGATTCTTAATATTACAATAAATAATAAAAAATTAATATGAAATACAAAAAGGTAAAAAATAACTACTAAAATATTAAAAAGCCTATGTAATCTATGAATCTTCCAAAATTTTCTCAAGTAACCTTCCATTATTTTATTGTACCCAATTAAATGTATAAAATATTTAAATCTTTCCAAATGCAAGCAGACAATTAGTGATTAATCTAGCAGTGTTTATTTATCTGCAGTCAAAGTTTAAGTTTGATGTACAGCTGGAGCGTGACTTTTATAAGACATGGCTTAGTTTGAAACAAAAAATTAATAAGCGTATTGCATTTTGGCAATAATAAAAATACCTTTCCGAACAAAAATTTATGAAATGTTATTTTTATTTAATTAAGCTTTTATTTTAGATTTTTTTTATAATTGAGGGAATTAGTGTCCATACAACTTTTGTTTTACAATGTAAGTCCTATTTAAATGTTGATGTAACAAAATAACAAATTTTAATGAATTTTATCCTAAATAAGGGTTTAATTAATTAAAAATAATATTTTAAGTGTCCAATTAGGTACAATAGAGATTTAATTGTTTGAAAATTTTAAGAAAGTATAAGATCATTTTTAGTACTTTAACTAAAATTAGTGGTTCGAAAATTAATTAAAAGAAAGGAATTTCGGACTTTTCTTTTAAAACAAAGGATAAATTAAAAATGGGATATAAAAATAATCGATAAAATATGCGGACAATTATAACTATTTAAATATGAACTATGCTTTTTGCTTAAAGCATCCTAAACATTGCTGCTACTAAATTCACTTATGAACTATACATGAAGAAGTGAGAAGATCACTATATACTCGGTACAAGCAAACAATTGTACATATGGTATATGTATATGCTTAGTTTTGAGAACAGTATATGCTTAGAAATAGTACATATGGTATGTATCAAAACAAGAAAAGAAGTGTACCATATGTTGCTTCGTCTGATAACTATTCCTTTGCCCTCCATGCTTTGATCACCAAACTACACGAAAATTCCATTATTTTTAGCTTTTCTATTACTATTTTCCTTCATATCTTTTCCTTCCCTATAAAAATTTAGAATGTAGAAGAAACACTATTAATTTCCATGGTAAAAGCATCATAAAGGAGATGTAAGATGACTTTTTTTCCCAGTTGCATTATAAAGGAAACATAAATAATAGTACACAACCCATTTTCATGGGAATCTTACTGATAAGAGAAGGAAAAAAAAATAGAGATTTCAACAATTTTGGCTAATGCAATTTATGAAATCATCAACTTACAGTAGAAATCTTGGAGACATCTTCTTCAGAGCCTCATCATCACTTCTTCAACAGATGTTCAGTTGTTTACCAATGGACGACTTGACAATTGAGTCCGGTAGAACGGAAATCTTTTTAGTCAATGGAAGACTTAAACAAAGGCCATGCGATGAGTGCACAAATCCACCTTCGTACAATTATCGAGTCTCGTTAGTCAATGGAAATCATTTTAGTCAGTGGAGGACTTAAACGAAGGCCATGCGATGAGTGCACAAATCTCAATGGATGCCAACTTCATACTAATCCGTTACCGTAAGACACCATAAATTAATTGTTTTTGTAAAGATTCAATCATGCAGCACTGCAAGACAAAATACAATGATTTTTTTTTCTTTTCGGAATATTACACCACCCCACTACTAGACAACAGGTTGGGTTTCCAATCTTATCCCAAAATGAAATTAAAGGAAATGACCATTTACTTTAGCAATAGTATAATGGTCAGAGATTATAATTAAATGCTTATTTCATTACTCTTTTAAGTTCAAAAACAAACCCAGGTTTGGTAGTAATGCACCCATACCATAGCAATAGGCCAGGCATCTCAATGTCGGTAGCTTACACAAATCTATTATACTTCCTCATCCTAAAACTTTGTAGCCACATTTCCCCACTTGTTAAAGAAAGGGAGCCACCCTTAGCCCCCAATACAGCTTGTAAATATAAGGGTAGCTATGTCACGACCCAAATTCCAGGTCATGACCGGCGCATGGGTCCAATGGACGTAATCCACTAAACCAAGGCAAACCTATTATTTATCTTACTTATGATTCTATTTATTATCACTAAGTCCTATTTCATGACTTTGAGTCAAAATAGTGATATACATTGTCCAACTCGTACTGGCATTTACTCATTTAAAATTTACATTAAGTTCATCATACATAACAAAATAATACTCGACTTCCAGCGGAGGGACTTGGATGAATGTATAGCTATTGAATGTCGAGACACCTATCAAAAGATGGACATAGGTCTACAAAGACACCTCGTCCTAATTATCGGCTACCTCCTGATCTGAAAAAATGAATTTGAAAATGGTGAGTATAGACCTAGTGAGTGAACAAGGAAGTGAACAAGGAAGGGAACAAAGCAACAATTAGGAAAATTTAAAATCATGATGAACTAGTTTCAAAACAATGAAATTTGGTTCATTCCTAATAAAACCCCTTATCAAGCCCTTAGGTGATTAATCATTTGAAAATTATGAACCCATACATAGCGAATCATTTGGAGAATGAAAGCTTCAATATTGCACAAGCAAGTCAAATACAACAACGAATCTTCGCTGCAGCGAGAATGAATTTTCGTTACAGCGACGTTGGAATTTAGTTATTAACCGAACGAGGGTTTCTCAACTGGCCGAAGGTTTCTCACTAAACCTCCTTATTTTAAACTTAACTCTTTTAATCCTTAATGTTGGAAGTCCATGCTCCCATATGGTAGCAAAGAAGTGAAAGATAGGGCAGCAATTGGACAAGATAAGAGACCA